>NC_057805.1:121292134-121592134 GCF_018294505.1 Triticum aestivum
GGAGAGGGCGGCCTCGGGGCGGGTTATAAAGGGGGCCGGGGTGCGGGCGGCTTGGAGGAGGGGCCACGCGAGCGGCGGCTCGGGATCGGACTCCGGCGGAGTCCGTCGTGGTCACGGCGGGGAAGGCGGCGGCGAGCGGGCCGGCTGGGCCTTCGGCCCAGTGCGGTCCGAAAGTTTTTTTTAATAAATTCCGCCGAAGAAAAATCCTAAATAAATATTTAAAAAATCTAAAAATGCCAAGAACAATTTTCACCATCTAAATAAAATATTTAGAACAAAGTGAACATTTTTCTAGCCTAAAAATGCAAATTTGCAAAATGCATATTTTTTTCTAATTCAAATAAAATAGCAATAAAATCCAAATAAAATGTTTATTTGATTTTAACATTTTCCTCCAATATTAATTTATTTTGGAGAAGTCATTTTATCTCCTCTCATTTATTTTGGATATTTAAAATATTCGGAGGGAAGAATATTAAAACCAAAATGATCCTCTTTTCAAATTCGAGAAAAATTCAAATATGAAAAATAAATGAAATCCCCAACTCTCTCCGTGGGTCCTTAAGTTGCTTAGGATTTCTAGGATCACAAACGAGAATGCAAATAAAATATGATATGCATATGATGACCTATGTATAACATCCAAATTAAAAATTGGGATGTTACACCGACAAAGCACACCGAAAAGTGTTTGAAGTGGGCATTTCTGTTTTCATGAAGCTTCATCCTTATATTCAATTCCCCTTTTCCCCAATCCTTACGCAGTAGAGAACAAATGCATTACTTATTTTATCTCCCCCCCCCCCGGTTGCCACTGGCTCACCGCGGCGTCGATGGCCCCCACTCGTTCACGGATCACACTCGTCATAGAGTTTGCGACCTTAGCGGCTCACGCTCAAGGCAAAATAGACAAGTAACTAATTTAGTTATATACTATAAGAGCATCTACAGCAGGACATCTCAAACCCTCCCTATACGTCTGGGTGAACAACCTGGTCACTGCCCGGTCAATAAAATTCCACCCAACCAGACACCTCAAACTGGTCCTATAAGTGTGGGCAATTTAGCGGCCCCCATATCCAGCCCGTATGTGGGGCAGATATGGGAATGTCGGACGCACTTGATGCGTCCTCCATGGTGGATTCTGCCCCACGCTGGCCCACCCCGGCCACAAAAATATGTGTCCCTATCCGCATCCCTGACCAAATCCTAGTCACTCCACAGCACTTCCAGTCTCCTCCGCCCTCAGCTCCTCTCTGACGAACTCTGGCCTTCTCCAGCATGGCGGGCAACGAATCTGGGTCCAGAAACTCCGGATCTGTGGACTGGGACCTCGTCCCATGCGAGAACGAGGAGGATAGCCATCCCGCTAGCTCTCGCCAATCCAGGAAAAAAACCCAGCTCCGCAGTCGGAGTCGCTCCAATGGGAATCCATTGTCTCCGCGCAAATGCGGCTTGGATCGGCCAGCGCCGACGGCTCCAGGTGTGTCATTGCGGTGGAGCCGGAGGCGGCAAGCATCGGCTGGAGGTACCGACGTGACTAACTGAACGGCCCTGGGTTGGCGGTGCAACCCCTACGGTGGAGCCTCGTCCCCACAACGTCGGGCTTTGAGTCTGAGGTGGATGGGCCGAGGAGCGGCATGCCCGCTGGGCGAGGGGGGAAGTTGCGCAACGCCGCGAAGGCTGAATCGCACATTGTGTCTGATAAGACCAAGGATGCCCTCTGTGCCCGCATCCTGAGGAAGCGGCAAGCCCAGACGAGGCATGCCCTCACAAAGGAGCAAACCCAGAAGGTCCGTGCCCTCGTCGGACCCCCCCCCCCCCAAAAAAAGAGAGGAGGAGGAGGCTGGTGATGGATTAGACAGCTCCGACAGTGAACAGATCCGGCTCGACCTATATTATGTCTTCGATAGCTACTTCCTCGACGAAGAATGAAGGGGCAAGGGCAAGGTGCAGCCGTAGGCGAACTTCCTCCATAGCCATAATTCATAGCTAGTAGAACATGTCATTTTTTTTCTAGTCTGATGACATGTATAACTCCCTTATGCTATGGGCGTAGTGATCTAGATGAACTACATATGCCATTTTATTTTTTTATTTTTTGAAAAGGAGGATAATCCTCAGCCTCTGCATCAGAATGATGCATGCAACCATATATTATTAAAAATGCAAAATTCAGCAGTCGAACAAACTCAACTCGGAAATAAGACGGAAACAAACCCTGAGGCCGAATACCTCGCGACAATAACTTCCCCAGATAGCCACTAACACTACGTTACAAGACACAATAGAGATGAAAAATACACAACTCCTAGGCTACGCCTTCAAGAAAGAATCACTGCACGTGCGCCGATGATGGCGAGTCCACCACAAGGTAGAACTCCGGATTCTCATCCACAAAGTCAAGCTTCAATCCACCACCTTCAACAAGGACATGACGCAGGCGCGCAACGACATAGCCCGATCTGAGATCTTGTGTTTCCACCGGAGTGCATAAAATCGTCGTTGAAGCCTCCTATACCATCCGCCCTTATCCGTTTATCGACGTCTCAATAGCCGGATACCTCTGGAGAAGACAACAGAAGACAAAGACGTCCCATACCACCTGCCTCCCGCTACTGCCGCATCACCTTCGATCAAACAGCAACAGGCTAAACATGAGCCCTCCACCAGAGCCACCGTGCATCACCTGCCGATAGCAGGCATGACTTGACGTCTCCACATAAGACGCCGTGCGTAACATCCGGCAATAGCGCATCCACCGGTGGCTTCACCTGCCGGCGACAGGCACTACCTGACAACTCCGAAAGAGTCACATGTGTCACCAGCCGAGTCGCATCGAATCCGATCTATTGATGGAAGGGACGTCCCATATCGCCACCAGCCTCATAAGGCCTCACCACCTCGAAATCCAGACTCCGAGTCGCCCACACGACTCCAGAGTCCGCCGCTGTTGATGAAGAGGGGCTGTCGCCCCGATTCCTGGTGCTAAAGGGAGCACCCACCGTCGCACCAGCTGCTGTCATCGCCCATACAACGGCAACCGCCGCCGCGATCCCGCATCAAGCATCGTCGACGCCAGAGGAAGCTCCGGCCGCCACGCGCGTCATGCTACAAGCACAGAAACGGGATCCCAAGATCCGCCGCCACCAGCACCGCCACAAGGACCCACCACCTGGGCCGTCATCCCCGGTGAAGGGGACGCCGCCTCCACCATGGCCGGATCCGGGCCAGCCGTCGCCATCGCCATAAGACTGGATCCGGGCCGGACGCCGCCGCCGCCACTGTCACCGGCCACGCCCAGCCCCACCTCCATCCTCTCTGGCCGCGCCCGGCCAATCGCCACGTCACGCCTAGCCGAACTCTGCTCGCGCCGTCGCCGTGCCTTGGATCAGCATGGCGCCCTCACTGAAGCCGTCGTCCTGCGCCGCGCCGCATCGAGCGAGGAGGGAGAAATCCCCGCCGCCGCCTACGCCGACCAGATCGGCAGCGCGCATCGGCGGCGGCGAGGAAGGGAGCGAGATGGAGGAGGCCTAGCCCCGACGGCGGCTAGGGTTTGCCCCCTTGGTCGCTCGCGGGAGCGACGCGAGGGGGTACGCGAGAGGATTTGCTAATGAGGAAGACGATTATGGACGCGAGCATTTGAGACGCAGCTGGGCGCTACCCGTAGATTGTATGGATTTGAGGATTTGCTAATGAGGGAGACGATTATGGACGCGAGCATTTGAGACACGACTGGCCGTTATCCGCGGACACGTTCACAGACGTTTAAGGGGCTGGATTTGTGAGCTGTGGTGGTAGATGATCCAATATGACGCCATGTTACTAGTTTCTGATATTATATAGTGAGATGACTTTAGTGATCTAAACACTTTTTTCTGATATTATATAGTGAGATGACTTTAGTGATCTAAACGCTTTTATATTTCTTTACAAAGGATACTAAATAGCAATGTTTAATTTGGAATGGAGAAAGTATGATATACTACCATGCTGGGCTTTGCTACACCTACGTAATTGGTCTTACGTAACGTATGAGATACTCCCTCCGTTCCAAAATATAAGTTTTTTTAGAGATTTCAATAGGTAACTACATACGGAGCAAAATGAGTGAATCTACACTCTAAAATATGTCTACATACATCCGTATGTTGTAGTCTATTTGAAATGTCTAAAAAGACTTATATTTCGGAACGGAGGGAGTAGATGAGATGGCAGCTCTTAATTGGATATTAGTAGGGGGCACGGGCCCATCCTGAAAATCAGGTGGAAAGTTTGATTAGTGAAAAGAAGGATTTTCGTAGGTTACGTAATAAGTACCTCTTCGTAGGTCTAGTAGTGTTTTTGCTACCGTGCTACTGGTCTCGGAGTAATCGGTGTGGCACCAACAAGTCAGTCGTCCGGTCACAAATCCACATACAAAAGGGATCGTCAGCATAGTAGTAGGAGCAGCTTGGGTATGGCCGACTCCCCCGAATTAGCTCGTGCTCGTGACGTCCTGCGCGTGAGCGCCGACGACCGCGCGCGGGTGGACGCGCTCTCCTCCGCCGCGTCCGCATACGTATCGGCGGCTTCTCCTCATCTGTCGCCGAGCTTCTTCGAGGGGTTCGCGCTGCGCAGGATCCGCGTCCTCAGCGTTCACCCGGGATTCATCCACTGCTCGTACGACGTCCCTCCAAGCCTCACCGTACGTCACTTTCTTGGTTCGTTCGTTCGTTATTAATTCATTCATCTCGATCCACGCCAGCTAAGCCAAATACACACACGTATATACGCAGGACTCCAGCACCGGCTGCCTCGCCGCCGGTGTAGTGGCGGCCCTGGTGGACGAGATCGGCTACGCCGCGGCCATCTCCGACGCCCAAAACTTCAAGATCTCCGTGGACATGTCCGTCGCCTTCCCCGATCTCTCCCAGGCCCGCGCAGGGGACCGCCTGAGCATAACGGCGAGGGTGCTCGGACACAAGGGTGCCTACTCCGGCACGCACGTGCTCCTCACCAACGCCAGCACCGGCAATGTCGTCGCTGAGGGCAGGCACTCCGTCTTCGGTAACCTGACGAAAGCACCACTCAAGCCAGCAGCCACTACTGGTCTGAAAAGCAACTTGTGATTCTGCCTCTGCCTACTCCTACTCCACTAGCCTATTATGCATCTTCTTTCCTAAATATAAATGGCCTCTCCTGTATCTTTCTTGACAAGAATAAAATGAAATACACTACTAAAAAGGAATAAAAGGATGCGTGTTCGTGTACTGAATCCAACCCAAACTCACTGTCTTGTGCTGCTTTTTCGTGTCCTGCGTGCGCACCTACCATTGTCAGCCATTTGATCGGCAGACCAAGTAGCAACCCAACCAGCTAAGCATCACTTCACGTCCCCGTCAATTAGCCCCAAACAGCCTGGCCTAACACATCACGTCCCCATCGATTAACCCCAAACAGCCTGGCCTAACACATATAAATATCTACTATGCCAAATAAGTTACTCCCTCCGTCCGGAAATACTTGTCTTAGAAATGGTTGAAAATGGATGTAAGTATTTCCGGACGGAGGGAGTACGTACTAACTATAAGTTCAGTGCTCAACAGTGCCTGATCTACCCAGCAAGCATCTCAGTTATAACATTGCAAGGAAGATGACGACAACACAGGACATCATCTACAATTAAAAAACCAAGCAAAGGCAGTGTGCTTATTGCAACGAAGATGGAGGCAACACAGGACACCATCAATAATTAGAAGACCAAGCAAAGGCAGTGCGCCTTCCTGGCTCATCATCACAGATAAGATGTACTGCAGCTAATGTTCATCCATCCAACACAAATTTAACAACACTTTGACATATCCGAACTACCTCAGCATTTGTTTAAGGTCCTGTCAAGACCGACAAAAATTTATTATAGTTTCTCACAGTTGGGGTCTCAAATTTGTCCTTTGTACCTCAAACTCCCAAGGGTTAACGTCTTATGTAGGAGAAAACAAATGCGCACATTCTTGTTGTATACCACCCTCTACAAAACCCATATCATCTCATCTTTAATTTGCAGGCTTTCTCACAAAGGCCTTCTGAACCTGTACAGGCACACAGAAAAAAGTTAGTGTAGTTGATTTAGCATGCTTACATAACATGGTCGCACTGTGATAGTTATAAATTCAGCTTACCTGCTCCAGTGTCAAGAACATGATCACATTCCATGATCCCAGTCTAGCAAAGTTTGGAAGGAAGCCTTTGTAAAACGCCAGAGGTCCCTGCACACAAAAATCCTTTTAATCAGCACCCTGCTTGGACTTCCGTTTGCATTCAACAGGTATACAAAGCAGTTCCTAGGAGCCTAGAACATATCCAGAATATTCAGCTCACAGACAAACGAGTATATCATTAACAAAACACAGCTCAAAGGATATCTAAGCAATTATGAAAGGTTACTCAGTACAGCGGGAGAACACTATAACCATATTCCAAATCAAGGTTAAGAGTTAGTTGTTCGGAGAAAAAAATAATATGATTCCTACAATGAGCAGTCATGATGAACAGGAGTACATGATGGCACATAAACAACAGAGTCCACCTTTTGTTTGCCATCATATATCTTTCATTTGCATGATCGCTTGGAAATAAAGCGCTGTTAAACCGCCGTTCAAATTTGAGAGCCACCAGAACGACAATCAGGGCAGTTAATTCTAAGAGAGGCTGTATAAGTTGCCAGTAAATTACCTACTGTCAACACATATTAATAAAATATGAAATGGGAAGAATTTTCTCCGCAAACATGCCCCAGCCCCAGATGCTAGATGTGCTTGAAAAACATGTTATAGACAAGTACCACTCATCTAATGCTAACTGAAAAGTATTAAAAAGGCATGAACAGAGTAATAGAGTGGAGCATACATCATTCTTTAGGGTCTTCACAAAACAATCAATAGTGTTCTTGTAGGCAGAGTCACCCATCATTCTTGACTTAACCTGCAAGAAGGTGTGTATTGTTAGTAAAGAGAAACATCTATGGTCGCATATCTTTAAGGTAAGAACTCAACTGCTAATCAATACTCAATAATACAGAAAGACTTCTTTGACAATGATCCAAAAATGGAAGATGCATTTATTTTCAAAGAAAGACCAGTATCTGAGTTCCATAGGAAAATAGAACAGCTTCGATGCAAGCAAATTAGCATATGGTGGCCATGGATGCACGCATTAAAAAAAAGCATAAATCTGCAGAATGGCAGAAGTATAAACCTCACAGTGACTGAACTAAGAAATCAGCTTTGCTGAAAGAACATGAATACGTCATGAAATAAAGGTCAGAACTGGCATATCTCAGTTTAAACTAGGAATAGTGTATGATGCTGTCAAAGATAACCATTTGTAATAGACAATAGTTACTATCTAGTGGATAAATACACCAAGAAAGCATTGCTCAGAATAATTAATTTGCAGTTGGCTGTATAGGAAATACTCCCTCTAGTGTCAAAAACGCTCTTATATTATGGGACGGAGGGAGTAATATTTTAGACAAGATCACTAGAGTAAGGATAATTGTCACTGAGCGAGGAGGACATCTCACCACATCAACCGGAGAACCCACACAGACAGCAAAGAAGCCAGCGCCCAAACCAGACAAGATATGAGTGACCACGTCATCTTTGAACCCAGGAAGTTTCAAAATGGACTGCATGATACACAATACAATTCACGACAGCAATAGAATAAGCAATCAAATAAAGGAAATAACGACAAGAATAGAGGAAATCACGACAAGAAGTGCACCTGCTTCACTTGATCATAACTGGCCAACTCAGCAGCGTTTATGATGGCGTTACGTGCAACATTCGGACCAATGCCAGTCCACAGAGCAGCAACCCCTTCCTAAAATGATGATACCGACATATTTGAAGCAAGCAATTTGGGAAATGTAACAATCCACAGTTAGCTTGCAAAACAAGAGCAGAAACAACAACCGACCTGCCTAACAATCTTGGCATAAGCATCCATTGCCCCAGTATAACGGCGCGGCACACCAGGTGCCAGCTTCCCCTCAGACTGAAGCCTGACTTTGACAAGGTCAGTGGGGTTGGCCACAGCGATTGCAAGGGCACCTGAAGCAAGTCGGACACACCATGTTACGTTGCTGCATACTTCATTTCACATGGAAGGGAAAATTGATTTGAGAATCCAAAGATGAGGGTACCAGTGGTGAAGCCAGCGGCTATCTTCTTGGACAAAGGTACATCCCCAACATGGTTCTCACCAACATAGAAGGATTTGACCTGAAGGTGGTCAGGCACAACAATCCGGGTCAAGTTCATTGTTGCGTGCCACTACGACTACTGACGCAATGCAATACCATACATATACATGGAGAAGGGGAAAAGGGAGGGAAGGGAAACTCACTGGCTCATAGAGACCAATGCGGAGACCGCCGTAGATGCACTGGCGGTGGAGGCCAGGGACGATGCCCTTCCAGAGCGCGGCGGCGCCTTCCTCCTTGGCGATGGTGGCGGCGGTGCCGAGCAGGCCACGGTACTTGGGCCCAGCGAGATCCCCGGCGACGGCCTTCTTCTGCAGCTGCAGCCTGACCTTGGCCGTGTCGAGGGGGATCGTGGTGATCTGAGAGAGGGGAGGTCCATTCGATTAAACCAGGAGGCGAAAATCCATGAGGAAATAAAGAGATTAGCGGCGTGATCCTGGACGGGGAGCGGCAGGGTGGCATTGGAAATCGGACGATCCAGCGAGAGAGAGAATAAAGACGAAGCGTAAAGCAGCGGGCGATCCCGTCCCCGTCGCCGTCGGAGGAACAGGACGCTGGTTCGTGGCGTCTGGCGGGGATCCGTGGGGCGGTGGAAGCAGGGGTTAGGTTAGGGTTTAGTACCTCGGCGAAGCAGGCGGCGATGGCGCTGGCGGTGAAGCGGCCGGCGAAGGAGATGTCGACCTTGGAGCCGTGGTCCGGCGCCATGCTTGGCTTGGCTTGGCTGACGGGTGGATGCAACCGCCCAGCACCGGCACCACCGCGAGCACGACGACGGCGCCCCCCTTCTTCTGTCACAAGTGCTGTCACACACAGAGAGACGAAGAAAGGGGGGCGATAAAAAGAGGAGGAGGGAGTTGGCGCCGCGCCTCCAAGGGAAAAAGCAAAAGAAGAGAAGACTAGCAGCTTTTGCCTTCCCTCTGCTCTGCTCTGCTCTGCTGTTTGCCCTTCTGTTTCTGATTTCTCTCTTTTTTTTTATTTGAAATGAACCCTCTATTGTTTCTTTGGTTTCGCCGTTTCTCCTTCCTTTTTATTCATTCGTTTCTCGAATTTACCCTGCTTATTAAATATACTTGATTCGATTCTGATCTGATCTGAAAAATGGAGGTGATCGATGACTCACATGCGCATCACGCCTACTAATCCATCCCACTAGACTAGTTGTATTTCCTTTCTTCCAGTGGCGAAGCCACACTTAAACTGGGTAGTCAATTGACTACACAGCTTATGGCAAAAACTACAAATATTAAATAGAAATTATGCCAAAAAATATTATAAATGCATACATTTGACTACACAACATTCAATTGACCATACATGATTGGATTCCTGGCACCGCCACTGCTTCCTTCCTTCCTTGTATTAATCCATGTTTTCAGGACTTCAAGAATGCTGACTATGTGGGGATGTGGTGCTCCAGTTTCTTCTTTGCACGTCTGCTCCTTGTGTTCCCCTAGTGTTTCGTTGTTGTACTCCTCTACTGGTTGCACTGGTAGATCCACCACTGCATAGCTTCCATCCAATATACACGACCACACTCAAAAGCAAATCGGGCAACGCAAAATTTGGAGAAGATGTTGCAGGTTGGAACAACATCCAATTCCTACCCATTTGGTTAGGCCATCTCCAAAGTGGACCCTTCGGTTGGCTAGGCCAGTTGGTCAGACCAACGCGGTGCCGGCGGCAGCAACCTTGGCGTCGTTCGTGGCTGTTGACGCTCGAAAATGGCATGATCGCAAAAAGTGACTTGAGGCTATAATGGGATGAGGTTAAAATTATGAGTTCATGTCACCAATTGATGGCTCTCTTCAAGATGATCGAAATAGATATGAAGATGGTCCAAAACGAAGCTCGGGTGCAAAAGATATGACAATTTCGGAGATACCCGTGTTGACATCAGAATAGAAAATGGCATGAAACCTAATTAATATGGCCTCGGATGAAAAAAGTTACAACTACAAAGTTCGTCGTCTCGTCGAAACGGATGATTTTCATATAAAAATCGTCTTAATCCGAGGTCGGATGCAAAAGTTACAATCAAAACTATATGCTGCAGCACTGCATGGCCGGATCATTCGGCCGGAAGCCGAAAATTTGACCCAAACAACAGAAGCTAAAAGTTAAAGCCGGATGATCTGGGTCAAGTTCCGGATGATCCGGGTAAAGGCCGGGCAATCCGGACCGGACAAGCTTTTCTGCTGCATACTTTAGAAAACGGCTCGAAACAGCATCAAGATGGCCTCGGATCGAAAAGTGTTCAACATGAAAGTTGTGCGTCTCGTCGCGACGGTTGATTTTGATATAAAAAATGTCCAAATCCGAGGTCGTATGCGGATTCTAGAGGCAAAACAGTAAGCTGTTGTCAGAAAATTGGGCTAGGCCGGATCATCCGGGCCTAGAGCCGGACATCCGGGCCGGAAGTCGTGAGAAGTCCGAATTTGGCTAGATTTTGATGATTTGGACGACAAGGCAAGTCCTTTTCTTGTACGGAAAGTCCATCCGCCTCTTATATAGATGAGAGGTGACGGCCGATTGAACAACACACAATCGAACAAATCAATCTACTACTTTTTATCTTTTATCTTTTCTCCTTAACCCTAGTTCTCCTTCTTCCTCGTTCTTCGTTCGTTCTTCTTGTTGCAGGGCGACGAACCTCGAGGCCCTGGGGGCGATCAGGTCGACCTAGGGAAGCCCATAGCCGCCGCGCGCCCTGACGGGGTCCCTCCCGGGCGTGTGGGGTTTCGGGTCCTCAAAAGCACCCGCCAGATTGCTTGCGTACCGCGCTTCCGGACGGGTCTCCTTCGATGTGAGCTGCGGTGCATTACCCCCGACGTCGAGGGTGCACGGTGACGTGTTCGTGTGCGAACAGTGGCCTTCTTCTTGGCGGCAGTGTCGTCGACCATAGTGTCGATGCAGGGGAAGTAGTAGAAGCAGAGGAGGGCGAAGGTGGGGACGGATCGGAGCAGTCACGTCAAGACGCTCCACAAAAACCTCATTGTCGTTCTTCCGGGTAGGATCTCGAACGACAAGGTTCCAGAGGCACCTGTTCTCCCAACCAACCGTGCACCCGGTCGTTGGGATGGGATCGCCGGAAGCAGCACACTGAGTGAAACGCTAGATGACGATTAGGATTGTGCAGGAGTGAGTGAGTGAGTTAGGGTTCACACCACTGGCCTGCGCCTCCTTATATAGGCCGTCAGGTAGATGGGCCTGAGCTCAGGGCCACGACCGAGTCCACGAACAGCCCACAGTCCAACGTCTCGGACAGTGGCTCTACTATAGCGACTCGTCATTTAATCCGAGATTAATTAACCAACACAAATACATGGTTGTAAGCATTAATACCTCATACTTGTACCTATTTTTATTATAGTGTTTGAATCAACGTTTGCTTGATCGATCCGATCAAAAGCTGGAATTGATCCTTTAACAAAAGCTTGCTAGAGACCATCGCTTCAAGGGAATCTTCCTCTCGTTGGTTCGATAACCCAGGGTCACCTCTGGAGAAATAGGTGCGGATAAACTTTTCTGCTCCATTATCGGATCAGTAAAAGGAGCTATCAGCCCACTGATGAACAACCATAGTGGGTCCTCGGCCTAGCCCAGCTGGGCGAGAGATGACGTGGTGAGTACCCCCTGGTGTAGGACACCATCAATGCTCACCGCAGATAAAAAACTTAATAACTATATAAGACATATAGAATACATATAGAATAGGCACAAATGAATCTTACCAATCACCTACATCTCAGACGCCTAGGGAGAACTACTCAGACATTGGGGGAGAATAACCAAACACCACAGAGATGAAACCAAAGGAAATCATATCGATAATATCATGAAGATCCACAATAAGATGAATGATTAAACAAGTTTCAATCTTAAGATGAATACAACTAGAGTTATAAACCCTAATCTTACAACTTGGAATTCTTCTCCCTATGGTGATGTTTGTGATGAAGTGAGACGGCGAACGAGAAGGAATGGATCTTCGGTGGTTCTTCTTCTCCAGATATCTTCTCCTTATTCTGGATGGTGGGGCGGAGGTTGTGTCTCTCTAATTGCATCACTCCCTTCATAAAAATTGTTCCTGTAGATGAGGTGGAGCTGGTGGCGGCTCGTATGATCAGTGGTACTAATATGTCCCAAACGTATCTACTTTTCCAAAAACTTTTGCTCTTGTTTTAGATTTGCATGATTTGAATGAAACTAACCCGGACTGACTCTATTATTTTAGGGTTTACTGGCTGACTATTAGTACCGTCTCGGGGAGGAAACAGAGAGAAGGAATCATCGCGTTTTACGATACGGAGTGGCCGCCACCTCCTGTTCTTCATCGAGAGGGCTGATCTGGAGTCCGTTCGGGGCTCCGGAGGGTGGAAATCGTCGTCATCGTCATCATCAATCCTTCACCATCCATAATTCCATGATGCTCACCACCGGGAATGAGTAATTCCTTCGTAGGCATGCTGGAAGGTGATGGAGTTCGATGAGATTTGTCATGTAATTGAGTCAATTGTTAGGGTTTGATCCCTAGTATCCACTGTGTTCTGAGGTTGATGTTGCTATGACTTTGATATGTTTAATGCTTGTCAATAGGGCCTGAGTGCCATGATTTAAGATCTAAACCCTCTATTTGAGTTCGTAATCCTATCTGTTGGGAATCGTAGTAGAAAACAAAAAAATCACCCTATGAACACCCAGGAACAATATGAAGATGCGTATCGGGTTTGGATCAACGATCGTTACCGACTCCAGAGTGCAGCAGAAGTAGACGAGTAGGTGTAGATCGTACTTGGAATCCCTCGAATGCCAATGACAATCACGTGAACCTCCCTCGAACGATCCCTCGAAAGGAAGACCGAATGCACGACCTCTCTACTTGGTTGCAAGCATACGGTCTTCACGATCCAGCAGTGCTTCGCCATCCAGAGCTAATCGTCGCCATAGAATTAGAGGGAGGAGATTAGAACTACACGGGGCTTCGAATTGTGAGGATTAGAGGTGGCAAGGGCCAACTCTAATTAGTAAACTAGGATCAACTAGAACTGGAACTAGATCAACTGGAGGAGGCTCCAAAACTTGTATCATCGTAGGGTGGAAATCCTCTAGTATTTACAGGTTTAGGGGAGAGGAGGGGCAGCCACCAAGGGGGAAGGAGTCCCCCTTGGTGCACCGGCCTAGGGGGAGTTGGACTCCCACCCCTAGTAGGATTCAGCCTCCCATGGTGGGAAAAAGGGTCACCTCCCTATTGGGCCCTTGTGGCCCAATCCCTTCTCCACCTCTTGGTCTTATTAGGCCCATTGATATTAAATTAAATATATGTTCATTCTAAAAAATTTCAGAGCATTATATATATAATTTAACATCCTCGAAAAGATTTTCCACCTATATATAATTAATCGGTAATACCTGGTATTACCCGATATTCGCCGAAACCCTTCCGGTGACCCCAAAACGTTTTCGAAACCTCTCGGAACTATTTCAGATATTAGTGAAACAATTCCACAAATATATTCTCATTACTCCCGTACCACTAACACTCAGCAGATTGTGATTAACTTAAGCTTGTGACCCCATAGATTCGGTAAATCATAGACATGAACGAAACCCCTTCGTTCAATGACACATAGCGGAACCATGGACATCCATATCGGTCCCTATGATTACACGAATGATATTAGAGTGAACCTTTGGTTATTATGTGATGATCTCTTTGCTTCATGATGCTTTACAAAACCCAGTGTGCATCTGTATCCTCCTGAGTCATCACCATGCTCACTATACTGTTCCTCCCATTATCGGTTTTGTTCTTCTTTCTCGTCAACATGTTCCGGCATCCCTATGACGTAGTCACCCATTACTGCAGGATACTGCTAACGTGACACTACGATCAGAGACCCTTTGCCGAAACTGTGTGCGATGCAATAATCGCAAACGGTGGTGTAAAAAATCGTCAAAAAAGGTGCAAAACATTTGCGATGATGGATGCATCAAACACAGTTAAGATTTTAGTTGCGTGTGCGATGCAGGGCATACGGTTAATCCATTCAAACTGTCTGCGATGAGGCAGAACAACAGAAATGGGCAGCCATAACAATGTGTGTGCAATGCAGGACAGACGGTTAATCCATTCGAACTGTTTGCGATGAGGTAGAACAACATAAACGGACAGCCATATCAATGTGTGTGCGATATGTGGCATACGGTTAACTCGGACGAATTGTTTTCGATTAGGGAACACAACAGAAACGGTTCAACTTAACAAGATATGTGTGATATGCAGCATATAGTTCACATGGATGGACTGTTTGTGATGAGCCAAAAGAACACAAACGAGTCGTGTAAACAAGATGTGTGTGATACATGGCAAACAGCCGACTCAGATGAACTGTTTGCGATGAGAAATTACAACACAGACGGTCAATACAGTTACTTCGTGTGTGATTCTGTGTGTACAAAAAACTTTGAAAAATGCAAACTAGTTGCTTGCGGTGGCTAAGAGTATCGCACACGATGCGTCTGCGAGTACTCGTGTGCGATGATTAGTATGTTACACATACGTTTCCTTATGTGAAAATATGTGTGAATTTGCAATATGGACAGTTAATATGCAAATGCCTTCTGGATATCGGGCACACGCTTAACTCAATGAACTGTGTAGGATACTAATACTTTCCATGAAGATTTATGAACTTGGGTAACAGCATTTGAGTAACATATATATAGTGGTTACACTATTCGACAAAAGGAGGATCTTCGTAACACGGTTTTGACAACCACATGGTCCGTATCTACATACTTAACATAGTAACAACTATCACATTTTTAGAGGCTAAGGGCCAACAACCATATGGTCCATATCTACATACTTAACATATATAGTAACAGCTAGCACATTTTAAGAGGCTGAGGGCCAACAACCACAACTATCCACTGGAATCAGCTTGATCACGGTGACTCGGCATCTCGTCAATGAAAAGAAAGAGCCCTCCTGTGCCTTGGTAGAGCAGGAGTAGAATAGTGTCTCCAATTTTCCAATATGGATGCATTGCCATGAGAAGCGAGAACTTATTAATTTGAATGGTTCCATTTTTGCGGGAAACGCAGTACCTTGCAATCACTTTGGCGTGATTAGCAGGCACAAGTGTAATTCGACCACGCCGGGAAATCGATCCAGGAACTGCTACAGGGGGCAATTTCTGTTGACATGTAGAATAAAAAATAATTGTAACATATCGTTGAAGATATATATAGTTTATGATCATGAACATTAAAATAAGACTTTTTACCAGCGCTTTGTGCACACAATTGGTCTTGTTTAGTGTGCGCACCATAGGTCTAATTAATCCTATCCAAAATCCAACGTTCATACGATGTGCTATCTCTGTCAGATTATCAACAAAGTTTATGACATGCTTCAAGTCCTTCCAGTGAAATTTGGTACGCTTAGTAACATATAGATCATTCACTATGCATCCAACATATCCTGCTTAAAAGGTGGAAAGGTATTATTTATTCAGAACATGGCAGAAGAATATATAGTGCGCATAAATTGGTAAACAGAATTTGTTACTGCCTAGGAACGGAGTCAGAATATGATATCGCAATTGGTTGCTTAAATAGTGATCAATTGGTTGCTTAAATAGTAATATGACAACATGGAGAAAGTTGAAAGGACACTAACCTCGATCAAACTTTGATCGGCTAATGACGTTGGGGAAGTAAACATCCATGTTAATTAGACCAAGTTGTGGTGCACGCACTAGAATTTTATTGCCAGCTTTCAGTTCATAACACTTAGACATTTTTCTCCAAAGGTCCGCATTAAAATAGGAGTGACCATCTTTATCAAGTTTTACGCTAACCGTCATTGTAAATCCATGTTGCGTTGTCAATATGACATCCTGGGAGTCATCAGCAAAGTAAAGCCCAAGATTTCCTTCTACTCCTGTTCTTGCAAAGCAAGGGATGTACTGCTTGAAAATGAAAATTAAGATCGTAAATTATATATATTGAAATAACCAAGCAAGATGCAAATATGGGAGTAACTGATAGAACATACACTACAAAAAAAAGACACATCCGTGACATTTTGGGCCGCACGAAAATTTTTCTGTCATACATATGACACTTCTATGACGATAATTGTGACAAAACCCGGTATCATCATAGATGTGGTGGGCTCCTACTTCTATGACAAAAAATCATGACAGAAAATGGGCTTTTCGTCCTGGGCGGGCCGGAGACGCAGCTGCATGACATTCTTTGGGCCGTCCATGACGGAAAAAACCGTGGTAGAAGCGAGGGCGAGGAAAATTTCGGGGAGTTCCCGGTTACGGTGGGAGGTCGGGGGCCGAGCGATGCGTGTTTCTCTCGTACACGTACGCGCGTGTGTGCGAGGCGTTGGCTCTAACTGAACCCGAGCGAGGCGTTGGGCTCTAACTGAACCCGAGTGATTGCACTGCAGGCTACGCGTTACTGAACCCGAGCGATCGATCGATGGCTGTTAACTGAACCCGATCGAGCGATTCCTTCGCTACTGCTGCTAACTGAAGCCGATCGATGCTGCCTCTGGATGAACAGTGAGCGTTGCTGGGGGGTTTGGATGAACAGTTCCCGGTGGGGGTGGATGAACAGGACCCCGTGGTGTTGCCTCTGGATGAACAGGACCCCGATCGATCGAGCCGGTTGGGGCTGGATGAACAGGACCCCGTGGAGGGCAGGATGAACAGGACCACCCCGTGGAGGGCAGAATGAACAGTAGACGGTGGAGGGCTGGATGAACAGTAGCCCGTGGAGGGGTGGTTGAACAGGAGCCCGTGGAGAGGGCTGGTTGAACAGTAGCCGGTGGAGTAGCGCGTGGTGGAGGCTGGATGAACAGGAGCCCGTGGATGAACAGTCGCAGGTGGAGGCTGGAGGAGGTCGACGGTGGATGAACAGTAGCCCGTGGAGGCTGGAGGGGGTCGACGGTGGAGATGAACAGTGTCCCGTGGAGTCCCGTTTTGCGGTACGCCACACCCCTCCCGATGAACAGGACCCCCGTTTCGACCGTAGCGCTCCAACACAAGTCCGTTTCCTCCGTTTTGCGGTACGCCACACCCCTCCCGATCAACAGGACCCCCGTTTCGACCGTAGGAGGTCCGTTTCCTCCGTTTTGCGGTACGCCAGACCCCTCCCGATGAACAGGATCCCGTTTCAAACGTGGCCGGTCGAACACAAGGCCGTTTCCTCCGTTCTGCGGTACGCCAGGCCTCGTTTCCATCGGCTGTTCCGTCCAAGCCCTCCCGATGAACACGACGACGCATTCCGTTCCGACCCAGCCGGTTGGCTCCCCATGAACACGACGACGACGCTGTTTCTCCGTTCCGACCCAGCCATGTACACGAGCCCTGGCCGTACGTATGCGCGAGTAGGCGTTCGAGACCCTGCCCGTATGTACGTACGTGGCCGTATTTTCTTTCTTGCACACTGGCCGCTGTACGTACGTGTACATGCTACGTGCGCGCCTCTACTACGACACGTGCGCGCCTCTACATCGACCAGTATGTACGTACACGTTCGCGACCAGAATGACAATGCTACGTACGCTTCGACCAGGTGGGTCCCGACTGTCAGGCACTTCCTTGCCTGCGAAGATGTAGCTGGTGGGTCCCAGCAGTCAGGGGGCGAATCGTTTTTTTTGCCCGGACGCACTTCCTTGCGTGCGAAGATGTAGCTGGTGGGTCCCCGCAGTCAGGGGGAAACGTTTTTTTCGCGAAATACGGTGGCCCGTCCGGTGGGTCCCCGCTGTCAGGTGGAGGAATAATTATTTTCCGCGTAATAAGGAGGCACTTCCTTGCTGCGGCTGTGGACCCAGCTGTCAGCCTCTCCATGTACAGTCCACGTCCGATGGAAGCCGTTCCTTGACCACGTTGACCACGCCGCGCCGAGAGCACCAGGGCGGTGGACGACGGCGAGGCCTAGGAAGGGGATGACGCGGAGCCGGGGAAGACGCGGCAGTGGAAGCCCGCGCGGAGAGGAGTACGAGGGTTCACTGGTTCGGCTGCGGTGTGAGGCTGCCGTCGCCGCAGGGCCTGGCCAGCGGTGGGAATAGTAGGGGGCGGTGAGTTCTCCGCGGCAGCACAGCCGGCCACGGGAGGCAGGAGCATGCGGCACGACCGGCGCTGCTTTGGGCGGCTGGAGCAACAAGACCAGAGGTTGAAGAAGCACTACGGCCGTTGGATGGACATCATACGGTCACTGGAGCTAGAATCGTGCATATTGACTAAGTTGACAAAGCCCTCCGTCCCCGTCAACTTAGTAGGCCCACAAGTCAGCCTGCCACTATACTGGGTCCCAGCTAGCAGGGGGAGTATTCATTTTTTTGTGCGTAATAAGGACGCACTTCCTTGCGTGCGAAGATATAGCTGGTGGGTCCGAGCTGTCAGCGGCGGTAACGTTTTTTTCGCGAAATACAGAGGCCCTTTCGGTGGGTCCCAGATGTCAGGTGGAGGAATCATTATTTTGCGCGTAATAAGGAGGCATTTCCTTGCGTGCGGCCGTGGACCCAGCTGTCAGCCTCTCCACGTACAGTCCACTTCAGATGCATGTCGGTCGTTGACCACGTTGACCAGGCCGCGCCGGGAGCACCAGGGCGGTGGACGACGGCGAGGCCTAGGAAGGGAACGACACGGAGGCAGGGAAGACTCGGCAGTTGTTTCCCACGCGGAGGGGAGTACGACTATACGAGGGTTTACTGGTTCGTCTGCCGTCGCCGGAGAATAACAACAGGTGTGGGTGAGTAGAGGGATGGCTAGGCCAGCGATGGGAGTACGGTGGGGCGGTGAAGCCTGCGCGGCAGCACAGCCGGCCGCGGGGAGGAGGGAGCAGGCAGTCCCGCCGGCGCTTGTTTGAGCGGCTGGAGCAGGAAGAGCAGAGATTGAAGAAGCACGACGGCCGTTGGATGGACATCCAACAGTCACTGCTTGTGCGTCAACCTTTTTTTAGGAAAGCCTCAAATCTGTGGAAAACAGCATACAACCCATCTGCCATTATTTCTAATAATTTACAGCCCATTTGCTAATTCTGAAGGTTTTTTTGGAGCCCATATTCTTTTTGTTAGCATTACAGCCCATATTGTGGCCACGGTTAAAAAATTATACGAAATGTTGCATATTTCGGTGCGGTCCGAACTGTTTTTAATCCCGAAATTTCGAGTCACATTCAAACTGATTTTAAAAATAAATGTATATCAATATAAAATCCAACAAATTGTCCACGCATAAAAATTAATGCAATTTAAAATCTTGAAATGAAAAAAAGAAATTTGAAAGTAATTGCCGGTTTGATGTGTTTTAAAAATGTACAGCCCATTTCTCATTACTGATAGGCCATTTTCTCGTCCAGCCGAATGAAGCTCTCCTCGTCTTGAAAGATTTGCAGCCCAATAGGCCTGACAAAGCGACTTACTTGGCAAATCACAAAAAAACTGGGCTAGCCATTTTCAGAAAGAAAAAAAACTACTGGGCTGGTCTGTGGTAAACATAAAAGAGAAGGCTGTCTAGACATGCCAGAGTGCCCCGCACAGCCCAGTTGACACCCTGCTTCCGTCTCAAAAACAAATTAGATAAATGCCACAACAAATATGGCGATTCATAAAAATGCCACTGCAATTTCCAAACTTTGAAAAATGCCACTGCAATTTTTGCAAACTTTGGAAAACGCCACTGCAATTTGCAAACTTTGAAAAACGCCACTCCAGACTTCGAAAAATGCCACTGGGGATGGCATGAAATGGCATTTTTCAAAGTTTGGAAATTGCAATGGCATTTCTTAGAAACACCAGATTTGGAGTGGCATTTATCAAATTAACCCAAAACAAAAATAACTGGGCGAGCTGCTGGGTCCCTGATGTCAGCCGCTCGTTGTGCAACTCTCTCGTTTATTGACTACGTTGACAATGGCATGGGACCCAGATGTCAGAAATCCATTACGAGGAGCCATTTTTTTATTGGATTGAAATAAGGAGGCACTTTGCTTGCGTACTGCCATGACCTTGGCGGGTCCCTGCTGTCATCCTCTCCACGTACAATCATCTCCTGGTTGTGTACGCGTCAACTTGGTAGGCCCACAAGTCAGCCTCTAAACCCGTGGAGGACAAATACAACCCATTTAAAAAAATAACAGCCCATTCCATATGTTCAAACGGAAAGTTCAACATTCAGAGCAAAGTAACAGGTCTGATCCACATATAGAGTACTGAACTTCCACGTTGACAACCATCATAGCCAAGTTAACTATCTACTTCCACTAATACTCTAGTAGCGTACAAGTACTAACTTACTCTTAGCTAACTAGACGATGCCGGCCGCCATCTGCGGTACACGCTAAACGCCGGCACCGGCGTCCTCCGCCTCGCCTCGGACTTGCCAGAGGTGCGATAGGGCGCGTTGCTCGCGCGCGTTGGCCCTTTCCATGCCGGCGTGGTCCACCGAAGCTTCGGCTTCTAAGCGGGAAACCCACTTGACGAGCTGGTAGTAAAAATCGGCGTCGCGAACGCGTGCGTGCCCGACAGCCTCCAGGGCTATTTGCCGGGCGCCGGCCTCCACGTAGTCGGCCCACGTGCGGGCGCTCTGCTCGCGACTCAGAGCGTCGGTGCGCTGCTGCTCCATGTCCCGCTGGCGGCGCAAATCGGCGATACGCTGCTCATCCGCCAAGCGGTCGCGCTCCAACAACTCCTGCTCCTCCGCCAGGCGGTCGCGCTCCAACAAGTCCTCGATCTCCGCATTGCCATCTAAAGACCGATAGAATGCCTCCTCCCTCCGTCTGCCTTCCGGTGAAAAACCGAACACTAGTTCCGGCGGTGACCGCCTCCGGCCACGCCTATCGCGGACGGGCGGGGGCATGGCGGACGTGGCGAGAGCGAGGATAAGTGGCGAGCAACGTCGGGCCGGTGGGGGCTTATGAGGATAGGGCGAGTTGGGTCACGGTGCCACCATAGAAGGCCGAGAAACAGTACTTATAAGCGGAAGGTAGCGCGACGGTCATCGGAATTCAATGCATAATGAAGCAGGCATGGCTTAGCGCGCCAGCTTGCCGTGGAAAACTAGAGAAACTGAAATTCTGACTGTGCCGTCCCGTCCCGTCCGTGCTGGGTCGCACGCCGGCCTTACGGTCAAACGAGTGCACTCGAATCATCTCCCTCCTTGTCAATAATGAT
Organism: Triticum aestivum; assembly: GCF_018294505.1. NCBI lineage: Eukaryota > Viridiplantae > Streptophyta > Magnoliopsida > Poales > Poaceae > Triticum > Triticum aestivum. Next base: position 121,313,581 of record NC_057805.1, read on the forward strand.
TCCACGGATTTAAAAGGCCCGCAACAATTAAAGCGCATCTTTTTTCGCATCAGTTAGCTGCCTTAATTACGGCCGGCTGCATGCGGGCACTCAAAATCGCTCGCAGCCAGTACGCGGAGCAGCATGCAACGAGTCGCAGCCGAGGGCATTAATTGATGAACTTTAGCTGGGAGATAAGGCATTTGCGAACGTTTTTGCTAGCAGTTTCTTCAGATTCGCATGGCATTTTCTTCAGAGCAGCTTGTCAGTTTCTTCAGAGGTAGGCATTTCTATTCAAAAAACTGCCACTTCGGATCTTGCGTCGCAACTAAAACAGCCAGGAGCGCATTAGTAGGCTAGCTAGTGATCGATCGGTAACTTGTAAACACTGAGCGAACAGATATAAGGAACTGTTAATGCATCTCAATGATTCACAGATCATATACAAATATGTAGCTCCAAAAGCAAAGATCAGCCACAACTAAAACCAACTAGTACGATTCCCATACATAAGATCAACATGTTAATGCATCTCAATGATTCACAGATCATATACAAATATGTAGCTCCAAAAGCAAAGATCTAGAAAAAACATATGTTCTTCCTACTAACATGGATGCTTCTCTTGGCCAACATTCAGTACAGACTGAATGACAAATTTGTTTGTGAAGTCTACAATTCCTCTTGCAAACGTAAGTGGTTTCACCAACAGCTGGAACCATGGGAATGAACCACACATGATGGAGGAACATCCACTGCAATATGATTTGGTCTTCTCTTGATCACACGGCGAGACTATTTTCGGAATACAAACTTTAACTTAGGCAAAATGATGCCCATTGTATAATCAGACCAAAGCAATGAAGCACCTAGTGTTGGCCAATAAATAGTACAGTACTACTTTTCTGCAGTCCATGAAGTGACTATCCAATCTTTCTGTGTCTATTTTCAAATGGCACTGCATGCAGTGACTATACTATTCTCTTGTGCAGTTCAACCAAAATTGCGGTCACTTTGTGTGTTTGCTAAATAGCAACGGGCAGACATCTCTGTCTGCACAAATATCAAGCAGCTAGTAAACATATACCCCACCTTGTATTTTCGGTTTAAACATGTCTCTTCCGCTTAGATCTGTCATGTTTTGCACTGGACAATTTGATACAGTCATGTTTTGCCCTGGACAATTTCATACTGAATTGATTTGCTTGTTCAGAGCAGAAATATAGCGCCTATTCTTCATCAGACCAAGGATATCCATGTTCGCAGTGATGGAAGAGGTGAAATCGATACAACCGAAATTGAGCATCCAGTCATTGAATCATGTCCTGCACCTCCAATGTAGGTCCACCCTGCCAATAAATTCACATGCAAACCACTAGTATTACTATCTAATGACAGTACAAAAAGAGTAGCAAGATAGTAGCAAACCATGTACCTTCTTAATGAACAGCTCATAGTGCCACCAATTGGATATAAAGGTTTGGGAGAAAACATGCTCCTAATGTTGAACCAGTTGGACTTTTTGTGCAGTTCCACTAAACTCGAGCATCCCTGTTTGCATAGATATTGAAAGTGTGATTACTATAAAAGTGGCACTAGTTGAAGCATAGACTCACAAATATAAGCATTCCAATTTCTTAATGGGAAAAGGTAGCAAGACTGTTTCTAACCACCTTTTTGAAGGAATAAATAAGGCAACAGAGGCTGATGTCAGAAAGGCATATATAGTTCTTTCTGAAAGAATGATCGATTCCTGACCTTTCCTCTTCTTTTAAGCATATTTTGTGCAGTTCAACTAAAATAAAATGCCATCACCGCCTTGACAATTCAGTGACACTGTACAAAAGGAAATGACTTAACATTACATCATGATGTCAGGTATGTAGTCGACAGGCATTAGAGACAAACTTACAGACCTCCTCCGATAACATAATGAACATTAATTTTAACAAAGGTGTGACTAGCTTTACCGGGATAATTTGAGTGAACTCTACACCCTCTGTTCCTTAATATAAGAGGTTTTTGCGGTTCAGTTTAAAGTACCCAAACGTCTACTAGTATTTAGAAAAACAGGTAGTAGTTTTCTTGAGCACATATCTGGGAAAGCTTGCCACCCTTTATTTATGTCCATACGCTAATGCAACACCATTCGAAATTTCGAATACTACAAATATACACTAATCCAGTGGCTAGTGCAACAGTAGAGTAGTTATTTTATTACAGGGTACAGTACAATGGTTTTACTGAACAGATTTCAATAAACTCTGGCACTGGAAGATTTCTATAAGAATTAACAATACAAAATGTAAAGGTAACACGTTTCAGCATTGGTATACTAGCTGTGCATGAGCATTAAACCAAATACAAAAGTCTGAAGGTAACTAGCATTATTAACTAATGACAGTATAAAAAAATTGCAAACCATGTACCTCCAAGGTAAATATCATTTCGAACTCGGGGGGACCTTAAAAATTGCTATCCCAATCTTGATAATCGATCAAACATAAAAACTTGATCGAACGAATCAAGAGAACAGCCGGAGGAGGAGGTGCCCACTCTTAACCTTTCCTCTTGTCTTCATAATTTTTTGTGCAGTTTAACCAAAATAAAATGACATCAGCGCCTTGGCATTTTGGTGACACTGTACAAAAAAATTAACTTATCTCATGAAAGTGAGGTATGTAATCTATAAGCATTAACAGTGCAAAAATCTGAAGGTAGTAACAAGTTTCATCGTTGGTATACTGGCTGTGCAACATCATTAGAATGCCTTAGTTGAAAAATCTTTAATACATCCACAATCAACAGCTAACCCTGAAATAATCCAGTGACATTAAATGGCATTGCTTAAATTTATCGGTGGCATTAGACTGAGTGCGGCATTAGTTAAATGTGGCATCACTTTAGCAGTAGCATTGCTTGACTTGACTGCTGGCGTTATACTAACAGCAAAAAAGTTAGACTAAGAGCATGCGAGGCCCATTCGGACAGTGGGCGCACCAGTACGATGTACCTCCACGGACGCATAGAGTGGTGAGGGAGGTATGGTTGCCCAGAGCAACAAATATCCAGGCAGCATATGTGGATTACGTCCCATTTTTGTTATGTTTAGCCACCTTTTTCCTATGTGAGGACAACAAACCGATCGACCTGGTCATTCTCTATTGCGTTGTCATGCCTTTCTACCCTTCTTCAACCAAGAGACACGAGACTCGTTCCTTAGCTACTGATTTTCCCCTTCTCAACCTAGATGCGGGTTCGATGCCTACTCTCTTGGACAGTACAGTCTCCCTTCCTTTCCTTATTCAACCCAGACATGGATTAGTCTGCATGAAGTAGGGTTTCCTTTAATAGTGCAAATTAAGGTTTTCGTCTGCGTGACCAGCAGAGCAGAGGATAGCAAATTGGGAAGATGGTGGAGTGGAAAAAGATCCACATGCAGCGACATGGCAGATGGGGCAATAGAACAAGGGTATGGTTCGAAAAGAGGTAGCATACCTGAGGGTCGGCGGGAAGTGGCTTCGCTCGTGGTCATCGTCCTCCACACGCACTACGACAGCGAGCTTGGGGACGGAGGCCATCCCGCGCGGGCGCTAGGTCTGAGAGGACGGCCTTGTCGTCAGTGCGTGACCTCGCTCGCCGACGACGAGTGCGTCAACACTGCACGTCCTTTTCTTCCCCGGCGGATCTGTGACCACCGGTGAGGAGGGAGAGAGAGGCCGTCTTTTTTAGATCTGGAGAGAGGGTGATAGTGTGAGAAGCAAGTGGGCAGCCCTTAGCAAGAAAGCTCTGAAGCTCCAGCCTATATATCTTTTTTATACTACTAGTACTAGAGGTGGAGTAGTGGTAGAGTAGTTTATATTTTCTCTGCAAACAGTACCAGTTAGTCGTGCTTCAAAACTGAACGGCACGCCATTAAAAAAATAAAGTCGAGAAATAATGCGGCACCTCGGGCCAACGCGGCCAGATCGCATTTTGCACGAGAAATTACACACGATGTTTCGTTGACATGTGGTCCCGTTCCAACATGTCAGTGAGACGACGGCGAGTCCTTTTGTACAATTTCCGAAAGGACGTGTAGGCCGGGGCGCCTCTTCGTGTACCGTGGCAAACTGGCAACCGTCCACCGACTCTTCGCCTTTCCCTCTCGATTTGGAACTGCTGTCGCACGCTCTTCCTCCCTCCTCCATTTGCCTTCACCCTTCCTTCTGCCATTGTTCGATCGTCTTCTCCATGGAGGGAACAAGCCGGAAACGACCCCGTTATTCTTGCCCCGATCTGAAAGATGACGTGGTGGGGGAACTCATTGATCGGTGCGACGTCATCACCTCGGCTAGCATGGCAGGTTCGTTCAAGCCCATTCTCGACTCAACTAATAACATCATTACAAGGAACCCAAGGGTCCAGGAGCGGTTTGATCTCCCTTATCTTCTTCGCTATAAGCCTGTTCGCATGGGCGCGGACGACGGAGGCCTCGCCTTGTGCAAGTTGATGCCGCTTGATAATGATACGTGTGATGTCAAGATGCCATCGCTTAAGGGTAAGTCCTGGGCTGGCACAAATGGAGATTGGGTTGTTTATATTGGGTACAATTGCGAGTGGGAACTTGTGAATGTGTACACTCGTCAGCGGATTCCACTTCCAAAAATCTCCGAGTGCCCTGAGGTTGAGCACACAGATGATCTACGTACGTTCAAATACGATCATGGTGACTGTCGTCTACTGAAGATAGCAATTTGTCGAGTTCCCAACCGCTCTTGGAATTACAAGAACTATCAAGTTGTTGCTATCTTCGACAAGCTTGTTGCCGTCCTTCGTGGTTCGACTGGATGGATATTGCTCAAAAATCAGTTTCTATACACGGATGTGTACTGTGATGCAATTGAATACGAGGATCTTGTGTTTGCTGCCACCACTCGTGGCACTGTTTTTGCATGGGATCCTCGTAGTTTCGGTACGTTTGTCTTCCACCGTAATTATAATTGTTTCATCCACATGCATGCGGGTTAGCAAGTTTCCCTTTACTAATTAACCTTCTTCTTGTGTTTCCAAGGTCCTGTGAACATTCCACCACCTATACTTGAAAAAATTTATAAGCAAGGGGGAGATGACGATGGTGATGATCACGAGCATGAGGAGGAGCAGAACTTATATACTCAGTGGCGCCTGGCAACTAATTCCGATGGATCACCTCTTCTTGTCTGTATACAGTGCACTCAGACTGTTACTACTGAGGAAGCAGGTGTTGTCTCCCATGGTCGCCCTCTCCTGACCTATTCCAACACCCGTTGCATGGTATTCAGGACGGATACTAGTGTGCTAGCGCAAACACCTTCTCCCTGGTTCAGTATTGATAGTCTTGGAACAAACTCGCTCTTCCTTGGACCAAACTATCCAATGATGGTGAAAGGCGATCCAGCTGCTGTTGACACAACGTTACTACCATTTATGAGAAGCAACTGTATCTATACCTCGGACATTTCGGTGGTTCCCTACCCTGGTCCTGATATATGCCGCTTCAGCCTGGATGATCAGTCCTGCGTTGCTCTCGATATTGACAATAGCTGGCCCTTCCCAGAGCACCTATGGTTCAAAGCAAGCGTTTCCAACGCCGAGGATTGGTTGAGTTGAAGTTCATTTCATTGCTTGTTATTTGTTGTGTGATGAAAACTTTAGTATTTGCTAGAATGTTTTGTTGGAAATAATCTATAATCCAACATGTATCCTCGTTGTCGTTGTGTGTTGATGACTTGTTGTATTTAATGAATGGTACATTTCAGTTGCGAATGCATGTCATAGACTCAATTTATGAATGGTTTTCGAGTCACTTCTTGGAGTGTGAGTACCGTAGTAGTATAGCCAGCATCCGGTTAGTATATGAAGTTGCCACATCACATAGAGCCAACCTAATATTGGAGTATGCTAGCCCTCCACCGGCGCGCCGCTTCAAATGGCGGAGGAAGTGAGAGGTCGCGTCACCTTGTGTCCAGATCTGAGATGCCACGTGTACCAGATGAATGACTCCAAGTTCGACCACCGTGATGTTAGGTGCGAGCCCAGGAACACTGTTGGAGAGACCCCCCTCATAATTTTCCTACATTGGTCGTTTGATTCATAGGATAGAATGCTATAGGATTTTTTTCCTATGTAATCATCTTTTAATTGGCAATCTAGCATCCACTCCAACTTTTGTTTCACTTCCTTTGTTCCTACGAAGAGAGTACTTGCTCTAAATGATGTGCCGCTGCAAGAGCCGCCTATATTTATTAACCATGCTCTAAAAAGGTGGACCAGCTTTGGCTATAGTAGTACTGTACTAGGTTAGTAGGTGACCTTGCGCTTGGCTCTTCTCCTCTTCCGGAAGTCGAACAATAATGATGGTACTACAGTAGTACTTCTGGCAATCTGACACCAAATGAACTGCTGCACGTCCACCGCTTGTAAGCAAAAGTTTCTCCTCGTGCTGCGAGCCACCGCGCACGCGTTGGCGAGGGAGAAGGCGTAGTAAGCAAGCTTCTCGTCGTTCTGCGAGTTGACGGGACACATCAAAGTTATTTATTAGTACTCTTGGAGTAAACTCGCTCTTGGAGTAAACTCGCTCTTCCTTGGACAAAACTATCCAATGATGGTGAAAGCCGATCCAGCTGCTGTTGACACAACGTTACTACCATTTATGAGAAGCAACTGTATCTATACGTCGGACATTTCGGTGGTTACCTACCCTGGTCGTGATATAGTAGGCCGCTTCAGCCTAGATGATCAGTCCTGCGTTGGCCTCGAGATTTACAATAGCTGGCCCTTCCCAGAGAATCACTTGTGGTTCAAAGCAAGCGTTTCCAACGCCGAGGATTGGTTGAGTTGAAGTTCATTTCATTGCTTGTTATTTGTTGTGTGATGAAAACTTTAGTATTTATAATCTATCCTCGTTGTTGTTGTGGGTTGATGACCTGTTCTATGTAATAAAATGATATGCCTGTGATAAACTTACTAAATTTATGAATGGCTATCGAGTCGCTTCTCTGAGTGGGTGCTGCGACGAGGCAAAAAAATATTTTCCGAATACATAATTGTACGTGCATTGCAACAGGTTATCGGATGAGGCCAATCAACAATAGTACACTATTTGTACTAGCTTCACATGCTGCACTATCTCTACGTCTACGTACGTAATACAACAATTTTTAAACTTGAGACCAGCCACCCATCCTCACAAAGAACACTTTTTAACCTAGCACAGACTCCAGGAAATTTGGCCACAGTGTGAGGTGGGCCATATGTTAATGTGTTCGCTGTACGTAACCAGCACCTCGAATCCTCGATACTACTACTATAAGTAGTACTAGGAGTAGTAGGGTGGCATGGGCCAGAACAAGCATTCACGTCCAGGAGTACGGCACACACCACCAGCACGACTTCCATCTGACACCATATTTCTTGGAGTCCGTGCTACAGCAATCTCTTCAACCTAGTCGTTTCTCTAACTCAGCCATCGCGCGGCGGGCGAGGTGGGGGTTTGCCGATAGTCGGTTTCCTCAACTGCGGTCCCACTTGTAAGGCCAACTCCAACGCACGACCCCAAACGGACCTCTGTTTTGCCCGGATTCTGTCCGTTTGGGTAGGGCAATGGGGTCGTGTCCGGGCCATTTCTCGGATGCGGTGGTCGTGCGCCGAACGCGCGACCGCATCCCGGCCGCGTACATTTTTCTTTGCAAACACATATCTTTTTTTCATCATTGATTTTTTGGTACATGGAAATACATCACCAAAATTTTGACTAGAAAAGCAAGACCAAAGAAAACAAGAACCACAAGAATACATTTTAGAAGATATCCAACTTCCATAACTGCTCCTGTAAGTTGGATTAGTGCCTTCTCGATGCATTCATTGTTGATCTGCGGAGGCTCGATCTTGCGTGCTTCTTTCTTCTTCGAGTGTAAAGAAGTAGACGTGTCTAGCCTCTATTCTATCAACAAGTGCACTAGTCTCATCTCTAGCCTCTATGCTAGCTAAAAGTGCTAGAACATCTACTAAATTGTGCTCTATCAATATATCATTGTACTCTTCTTCCCAATACCAAAACTTGCATCCATTCTACACAATAAAATTTTAAGTTAGCACAACTAGTCTAATCCGAGAGCACAACCGAAGATTTGGTCGAGTTCTTCCTCCTTTTGCCGACACGTGGGACATCCAGCATCCAGGTCGTGTCATGCAAGAAAATAGAGTGGTAGGTGAAGCCACGTGATGTGCATCTTGGGTTAAACTGTAAATAGAATCTTACTACTCTTGAGTAACTCCAAAAGCGGCCACCGAAGATCTTTATTGGATTTGTTTTTCATCACCAGCACGTCGAGGTGAAAGATGTGCAGGTTCAGTGGGTCCTCTTGCGTTTTCACTGACATGTGGGACCGCATATGAGCAAACAGACGATGGGCTCCGCGCGTCTGCTGGCTGGCTGAGAAGAGAGATAGAGGAGGGCCGAGCACGGACTCCAGGAAATTTGTTCTACGTACTCGATATAGTGGAGTAACCAGCACCTCGATATAGTGGGGTGGCATGGGCCATAACTAGCATTCATGTCTAGCAGTACGGCACACGCCACCCACACGAGTCCCATCCGACACCAATTTTCTTGGAGTCCGTGCTAGCTACAGCCATCTCTTCTCCCTCCTGTTTTCTCAGCCATCGCGCGGTGGGCGGGGTGGGGGTTTGCCGATAGTCGGTTTGCTCAACTGCGGTCCCACTTGTAAGTGAAAATGCAACACAGCACGCATTCCCCCTTGAGCGGCGTGCCGGACAAACCGTGTGGGGGTGCGACGCGAACACGGCAGGCTTTTCCTTTTGAACTTGTAACTTGTAAAATTTGGTTCTGCTCCATGGGGCGACCGATAGATAGAAATAACGATTTTCCCTAGAGTAATGAGAAGTTTGGTTCTGGCACGGTTCATGCATGGAGTACGTAGGAAAATTATGAAGTTGATGCGAAAGGTAAGATAATTACTAGTAGTACCATATACTACTACATGGATTTGACGGAAAGATAAAGATACATACGGATCCATCAACGACATCCTCACGCCCTAGTGCACCGGGTCACCAACCGACGTGTGAGGAGCAGCGGCGTTGGCGGCAAGCTCAACGTGCTTCTAAACAATGCCGTCCAAGGTTGCCCTGCGGTCCAAGAAGGCCAGCGTCCTATCGTCCTCCTCTTGCATGTAGTAGTCCTTGTGGACGATTTGCGCGTAGACGTGGGTGATTATGTCGATGGTGTCTTGCTGCGCCAGGCGCTGCGCGGCGAGCGCGACCTCGAGGTGGACATTCTCCGGCGCGACGGCGGGCAGTCGCAGGGCCACCAGTGCGTCGAAGAGGTTGTCACCATAGAGGCTGTTGAGGGTGGCAGGCATCGCAGAGCCTGGGCGCGTGGGCTGGAGGCGTACGTCAAGGTCGTCCGCGAGCTTCTTGACGACGGTGAACTTGTCGAGGAAGCCGACGAGGACCTCGTCGAACAAGGAGACGAAGCTGTCGTCCAAGCGGCCCCTCGCCCTGGCGGCCTCAAGCACTACCTGGAGACATTCCTCGGTGCCAGGATGCAGGCCGGCGTCGTGGACCATCTGGCACAGCCGGCTGATGCTCGCGCTCATCGCCTCCATGGGTCTAGCTTCTAGTCAACTGATCTTGCGATTGGAGTGATCACTCTTGCCCTTAGGTGCGTAGGTGCGTAGGATTTCGTAGATTGGACTGGCGGGAGCCTTTATATGAGAAGTGCAGACTGCGTTGAATTCACGTGCGTGTTGGCCATCTACTCCTCGCCCCTCTACTGCACCTGCCTTTGGCTGTATGACAGGTTGGCCAGCCACCCGTTGGACCCACGTGTCATACACCCAAAGGCAGGTGCAGTAAGTCAATGAAGCTGCGTCCCCCTCCGTGCCCGTGCATGCTTTCAATGACTTGAGACTACCAAACATCACATGCGGTGGTTAGTTCATTGCATGTAATCCTATTAAGTAGCAAAAAGACATTAAGTTACCTCGCCGATAGGAATAAAACAATACACCATGTATTTATTTACAGAGGGAGTATAGCCAGCATCCGGTTAGTATATGAAGTTGCCACATCACATAGAGCCAACCTAATATTGGAGTATGCTAGCCCTCCACCGGCGCGCCGCTTCAAATGGCGGAGGAAGTGAGAGGTCGCGTCACCTTGTGTCCAGATCTGAGATGCCACGTGTACCAGATGAATGACTCCAAGTTCGACCACCGTGATGCTAGGTGCGAGCCAAGGAACACTGTTGGAGAGACCCCCCTCATAATTTTCCTACATTGTCGACGACGAGGTGCCTATGGTGACTTCGTAAATTTCAAGATGATAGTGCCGTGCGTGTGTGCGTTCATAGGGGTGAGTGTATGCGCGTGTATATGAGCGCTTGCGTCTGTACTGTGTAAAAAAACGTAAATGCGTGTCAAAAAGAGACTAGTCAGTATACTCAATATTGTGCACCTCGGAGAGGAAAACGATAGAACTAGTACGTATTTATTTACGGTGCAGATTCACTCATTTTGCTCCATATGTACTCCGTCTCGGTGTAGTCTAGTCACTTGTTGAAATCTCTAGAAGGGCAAATACTCCTTTCTGGTTTACAGGGCTATACTAGCAAGTAGTTGTACGTACTAGTACAATAGTGGGCTCACATAGCAATTTTGTCTCATGCAAGAGCCTGGCTATATGCGTGCTCCAATGTTCGCAACTGCAACGTTCGGTTTGCGCTTGGCTCTTCGCCTCTTCGAGAAGACGAACAATGATGTTACTACTACTGCTTCTACAGTGTCGAATCCACTGCTGCATGTCCGTCCACCGCGAGCGGGACGGATAGCTTGTTGTAGAAGTACTACTAAGCAAAAGCCTGTCCTCGTTTGCGAGCAACCGCGCGCATGGGTGAGGGAGAAGGCGTGTAGTAAAATCAAGCTTCTCCTCGTTGTACGAGTTGACGCGACACATCATAGCACTGGCCCCACATGCTTGCCTCTAAACTTGGCTGAAAGACCCGCAGTGTACAATATATTTGCTGCAACCTCTAACATTTACCCACCACAAATTAAAATATATGTGGCCGTATGCATCGTTCTGATGCAGAGGCCGGGGAGTCCCCCCTTTTCGAAAAAAACAAATTAAAATATATATTCCTGTCTTGACCAGATGAGCGTGCAAACTACAATCACCAGGGTGTCAGGTAGGGCCAGAAGACTATTTTAATTTTTTTTAAAACTTCGAGACGGCCACATAGCATGGAGCCGACCCCAACGATTTTAAGCTTACAGGCACGGTACACGCTATCCTAGACTACTCTACACATGAAACTGCCACACGAGCGTCCGGGCTGCGCTTGGCTCTTCGCCTCTTCGGGAAGTCGAACAATGATGGAGTACTACTGCACTGGAGGAGTACTACAGTACGCTTCTGGCCATCTGACACCGATTGAACTGCTGCATGTCCACCGCGTGCGGGAGGGAGAGCGTGTAGCGAAAGCTTCTCCTAGTCTTGCCAGCCACCACGCTCATGGGCGAGGGAGGGACGCTCCTGCCTTTGCGTGTATGACAGGTGGGCCCGACAGGTGTGTGGCCAACCTGTCATACAGCCAAAGGCAGGTGCAGTTAAGTCCGCGAGGGAGAGGATAATCAAACTTCTCGTTGATGTACGAGTTGACGCGACACATCAAAGCACTGCACTCGATATATTTCAATAATTTGCGTTTACCGATGCATTAATTACAACGCATGCATGCATGCCGTGACTCTCCTTTTGATACTTGCATGTGTTGATTTAATGCACCTTGAAGTAGTATAAAATATGTGACGGTAAAGCTTTGTAATACCCCGGCCCAAGTCGAGAGATGGTTGTGCACGAGGAGGGCGAGATCATGCAGACCGAACAGGACCCGACGATGGAGCTCTCTAAGGTCTCGATGGACCTCACCGTGCTCCACTGCCCCTTGTGCCTCCGCCCCTTGAATTGTGGTTTCTCAACGAGTTGTGCTGAACTTCTTGTGAATTGTGGTGGTTTTCAGTAATGAAAATCGGAAGGGGCAAGCCCTTCTTTGATCAAAAAAAATTAATCGTCCTTATATATTCATCAGTCTTGCTATAAGTCGCAGTAGATGCTATATAGGTCCGTCGGATCTTACATCAAGATCCGTGCTTTCAGATTTTCTTTTTTCTCTCTTAAATCTCAGTCGAGTGAGACATAGCCACGCCATTAAACAGAGGCTCGGGCGCCATTAATGGAGACCTTGGGAGAGAGGTGGACGGCAGATGGAGGTCAAAGGGCTCTCCTCCCGATAAGCACGCGCAGGGGTCTGATCGCACGCCTCTCGTACTCAAATAGCTACCCTGCACGGCGCCTCCTAGCTAATAAAAAATGGGGACGCGTGGCGGCACGTAAATGGTACTAGTAAGTAGAACGCCCACGGTTTCAATAATACTTGTGTTTCCGATTGTAACGTGACAGCACTTGTTCCAAAATGACTTTGTTGATTGTTAATGTGTGCGCCTTCGCAAATCGGACTGCAAATTTACCACAGCATGTTGGTGCCATGTCATGGCACCAAGCCAAGTTTCATTATTTTCATGCGTGTTTTGGATTTACAGGAATTAAAAAACTAAGTTTCTCAATGTTTCCAACCCAGCCACGACGCCCAGAATTTTGAATTTCATTCCCATTTCTTGCATGGAACCTAGAAATTTACCCGAGGACACACATGTGATTTTTCAACCAACTTTGGTGCACTGGAACATGTGCTTGTATTTCAAATTTGAATTATGCACACAAAGGTGACACGTTCCCTCCCAGAACCACGAGCCTTCTTGAGAGAAGCTCCGATTTGCAAGAAGCTTATACCAAAATTTGTTCCTATTCGGCCAATTTTTTTACCACGGCATGGTACTACCATGACATGACACCATGCCAAGTTTCATGATTTTAAAACCAAGTTTCTCAATGTTCTCGACCGAGCCACGATGCCCAGATGTTTGAATTTTATTCTCATTTTTTGCATGGGACCTACTCCCTCCTTCCATCTATATAGGGCCTAATGTGTTTTTCAAGACAGCCTTTGACTATTGACAAGATTAATAGCACATGAGATGTATACTATGAAAATTATATTATTGGAAGCTCCTTTGACATACAAATTTGAAGGTATGCTTTGTGTAAGTTGCATGTCATATATTATTGCTCTAACGTTTGGTCAAAGTTAGCCTCGAAAAACGCATTAGGACCTATATAGATGGAAGGAGGGAGTAGAAATTCACCCGAGGACACAAATGTGATTTTTCAACCAACTTTGGTGCACGGGAGCATGTGCTTGTAGTTCAAATTTGAATTATGCACATTAAATGACCAAAAACTCAATTAATGTGTAAATAAGGCCAAACGAAGCCGGAATAATTCCAAAATTTAACAGGGCACTCATGTAGTTCTATGTTGCCTTTGTAAATAAACTCAAGGGGGACAACGTATATCGTTTCGCACTCAAAGGTGGCACGTTCCCTCTCAGAACCACGAGCCTTCTTGAGAGAAGCTTCGGTTTGCAAGAAGCTTATACCAAAATCTGTTCCTATTCGGCCAATTTTTTTACCACAACATGGTAGTACCATGACATGACATCCATGCCAAGTTTCATGATTTTCAGACGTGTTTTGGATTTACAAGAATTTTAAAACCAAGTTTCTCAATGTTCTCGGCCGAGCCACGATGCCCAGATGTTTTAATTTTATTCTCATTTCTTGCATGGGACCTAGAAATTCACCCGAGGACACAAATGTGAATTTTGAACCAACTTTGGTGCACGAGAGCATGTGCTTGTAGTTCAAATTTGACTTATGCACATTAAATGACCAGAAACTCAATTAATGTATAAAAAACGACAAACGAACCCGGAATAATTCCAAAATTTAACAGGGCACTAATGTAGTTCTATGTTGCCTTTGTTAAGAAACTCAAGGGGGGGGCAGCGTATATCGTTTCACACTCAAAGGTGGCACGTTCCCTCTTAGAACCACGAGCTTCCAAATCGGCCCAATTTTTTACCACAACATGTTAGTGCCATGACATGACACCATGCCAAGTTTCATGATTTCCAGGCGAGTTTTGGATTTACATGAATTTAAAATCAAAGTTTCTCGATGTTCTCGGCCGAGTCATGACGCCCAGATGTTTGAATTTCATTCTCATTTCTTCCATGGGACCTAGAAATTCAACCAAGGACACACATGTGATTTTTCAACCCACTTTGGTGCACCGGAGCATGTGCATGCAATTCATATTTAGATTATGCACATTAAAAGTCCAGAAACTCAATTAATGTATAAAAAGGCCAAATGAACCCGAAATAATTCCAAAATTTAACAGGGCACTCATATAGTTCTATGTTGCCTCTGTAAATAAAATCAGGGGGGAGGCAGCGTATATCGTTTCGCACACAAAGGTGACACGTTCCCTCTCGGAACCACGAGGCTTGTTGAGAGAATCTCCGGTTTTGCAAGAGGCTTATACCAAAACTTGTCCCAATTCAGCCAAAAATTATACGTATGAAAACAGGGTTTAGATTATCCCAAACATCTCGCTACCTAGACCAATAATGTACTATGATTTGAATTCAACATAAAATGGATACAAATATTTGAATTGGAGAGCGTATGGTACATGTAGTTCATAGTGAAATATGATTACTGCTATATGTATGTTTTTTGTTATCAAGATAATATTTAAATTATTGTATAACTTGACAACAATCGTATTCAAATAAGGAAAATTGATTCAAATTTAGTCCATATGGTAGACGACAATATATATGTTCACATGGTGGAGTAAAATGTTCATATATGATGGAAGATCAAAATGTACGACTACATCAATTATAAACCGCAAGGTCACCTAACGATATATTTGAATTCAACATAACGTGGATTCAAAAATTGAAATTCGAGATCATGGCATCTGTAATCATATAAAAAGGGACATTACTCTTTCTTTGGTGGGAATTGATTTGTTTTTTGTTGTTGTTGAGGGAAGTGCGAATCGATTTGGTACTGTGCAGGGTAATCTTGTTCTCCCGATTTTTTTACATTTTTCTTGTAGTTTTTTCAATGGCATCTATAGCAATATAGTAAAAGGGGACATGACTCTCTTGTGTCTTGTATGAATTGTTTTTTTACACGTTAAGTTTGTTCTGCCGAACAAGGAATCCGCACCTTGTTATCCCGAAATTTTCAAGCTCGAGTATCTTTTGTCTCACCTGCTTTGAAACTCCCGCTTCTTCAACCCGCGCCGCGCCTTGTTATCCCGAAATTTGGACGCGCGCGAGAACTCCCTCCTCATCCGAAATCGCTCCCGCAGCCCAGACACGCGAAATCCCCCTTCTACCCCTCAGCCGGAAATGAAGCTCCACGTCGCGGTGTCAAAACCGGTGGGGGTACGCTGGTAACTTACCCTACATTTCGGACAAGCGCGTCCCTAAGCTTGGCTCCCCCTCCCCCTTCGCCCCCCCATTCGTACACCGAGGCCGCCAAAACCCGCGAAACCCCACGCTCCTCCGTCGGCCTCCCGACCGCCGCCCAGCCGGAGACTCTTCCCCGACTACGTCGTCCACCGCAACAGCTCGCCGTCCCTCATCCACCGCACCGGATGAGGATCCGTTGTCGATCTCGTCGTCCCGCCGGATCAGCCGCCCCGTCCTCCACCTCCAAGGAGCTGCCCCGACGTTCGCCTCGTCTATCGCGCCACCTCAATCCCCACAGCGCCGTCTTGACCTGCCCCACCGGAACCGCAGCACCCTCACCAATTCCTCCGATGAAGCCGAGGCCAACTCGGCGCCACCAAGGAGGTTCTGCACTCACCGCTGCATTTTATCTTTTATTCGATCTCACGGGGCTGCCGGTGCTCGATACCGAGCAGACATGGCGTGTCTCCATCGACGGCGCCGTCGCCGGCCACATCATCCACGGCGTCTCTCCCCCATGTCGTTGCTTCCTCGGCGGCGACTTCCACAACGGCACTAGCTGCAGCTGCTCCGGCTCTCGCTCGCGCTGCGGCTCTGTTCTTGCTGTCGGTCGCGCTGCTGCACTGCTCCTGCTTTCGTTCGTGCTGCTGCTCTGCTCTTGCTCTCGCTTGCGCTGCTGCTGCACGACCTCCGGCAGCTACAGGAGTTGCTGCTTTAGCACTCGCTCGCGGTGCTACTGCACGACTTGCTCTCTGCTAGTGCGTTCCCTGCTCGAGCGTCTGCTGATTTAGATCACTGCTTCTCTGCTACTAGTGCTCGAACGCCCTAAACATCTATTGCAATGCTCTGTTACTAGTTCAATCAGTTTCGACAGTAAAATTCAGTTTCGACTGTGAAGTTCATTTTCTTCAGTTAAGTTCAGAGTGAACAGTACTTACAGCATCTGTCGGAGCGGCCGTGGCGCGGCTGATGCGTTTTACATCTAGCACTTTTTGGTGATGTATTTTACATCATCTATTGCAGATGATATTAGGGTCCCACTTCAGATTAACGTTGTCTGTCTTGTCATGCTTCAGCCTCGTCGCCGTACACCTTAGCGGAGCTGCTCCAACGACGGAACCGTCCATCACAGCGGAGCAGTACCCTCGGCGCCGTTTCCAGAGGCCTCGGATCTTCTTCCCCGCCTCCGACAGTCACACCAGCATCATCACCATCCTCCACGTCCAACCCAATGATGCTGAGGTCCACAAGGCTATGCCAAAGAGGTTGTACACTCGTCGCATCACTTTGTTTCTCCATTCCTCTGTTCTTCCAATTCATGTGAGCCAAACACCCAGGTTGACTGAAATCCTATGTTTCCAAATGCTCTGTTTTGCACGTGCATTCCTATCCTATTCCTGTGTTTTTCCTGTCCCTGCGTTTATAGAATCCTCCAATTCTAAGGAGCCCTTACAGATTTACTTCATTTTCAGATAGGCGTCAAAGAAAACTCTGTGTGTTATGTCCTGCTCCTGCCGTGCCGTCATCCACCCCACCTGAGGTGCACCATCGACAGAAGCGTTCACTGCAGCAGAGATCCCCCCTGCAGACTTCCTTTCGCCGCCTCAGATCATCTTCCCCGTTGCCGGCAGCCACGCCAACTGCATTACCATCATCGACTGAGCAGATGAACCTGAGGACTACACAGTTCCGGAAGAGAGGTCGCAGTCTTTCGTGTTTGCTTACGTTATACATCGGTTATTATTACCTGCTACTTTATCGTTCAATCTTGAGTTTTGAATTGCCCATGGGTCTCATATCGAGCCAGCAACGAATAGTATCTGTCTACTATCTGGTTCATCTGGGGTCTTCTATGTGGTTCATGTTGGGTGGGCAACAAACAATAGATGATCCATTGTCTATCTTTTTAAACTGAAGCTATAATCTACCTGCTATCATTAGTTTTGGATCCATCCACTCGTTTGCTACCATCAGTCTTGATTTTTGCATGCACCCCTTAGGCCTTACAAAATCTAACTATTTTTTTATTATGCATGTCAGATATTGTACACAATCGTACTGAACATGTAGAGAAAAAGAGAAGACCGTTGCGTGCGAATATAATGTCATGCAGACGCCGCTCCATGGTGGGCGAAGTGCCCCCCCTCCTGCATTTCCAGATTGTATTCCAGAGGAAGATAACTGTTCAGATGGAGATTCAGAAGGAGCCGACCACGCCTGTTTACCACCTGAGGTGTTTGCTCTAACCTGGCATGCTGATGTTGGTCATATCATGCATATGGCGCCTTGCATTGCTTACATTATACATCTTATATGTCATCAGCTTAGTTTAGATTTGCTTTGTGTGAATGCCACCTGTTTGGTTTCTATATCATACTCCCACCATTCCTAAATATTTGTCTTTTTAGAGATTTCAACAAGTGACTACATACGGAACAAAATGAGTGAATCTACACTCTAAAATATGTCTATATACATCCGTATGTGGTAGTCCATTTGAAATCTCTAAAAAGACAAATATTTAGGAACGGAGGGAGTATATGGGAATTATGCAATGCCATCTTCTTTAGCCAGGCATCATATACGTGAATCATGCAATGCCATCCTGTTTAGCCAGTCATCGTATATGTGAATTGTATTGTGCCATATTTTTTCCATAATGTATTCCATTTGTCAACAATGTTTATACATTCATCTACTCTTCCTGTGCATCAGCCATTTGAGTCGGTCATGGGAAAATCTGGAGTGAAAACAAGGTCTTCTGAGCAGTCAGTGCTACCTGTCGATGCAGATTTCTTGCTGGTTACAGATAGCTCCTCAGAGGAGGATTCAGAGAGAGATGACCAGTCGTATCCCCCCCCCGAGGTGCATGCTCTAACTTGGCTGGGTTATATTGCTCATATCATGCATATGGTGTCTTGCATTGCCATGCCATCTGCTTAGATTAGACATGCTTTGTGTGAATGCCTCCTGTTTGCTTTCTATATCAGATATGTGAATTATGCAATGCCATGTTTTTCAGCCAGTTATCATATATGTGAATTATGCACCGCCATGGAGCCAGGCATCATATATGTGAATTATCTCATGCCATCTTTTTTTTCATTACGTATTCCATTTGTCGACAATCTGTGTATATTGAACTACTCTTCATGTGTATCAGCCATTTGAGCCGGTTATGGAAAAATCTGGAGTGAAAACAAGGTCTTCAGAGCAGGCAATGGTACCTGTTGAAGCATATATCTCGATGGTTACAGGGAGCTCCTCAGAGGAGGATTCAGAGACAGATGACCAGTCCTATATCCCACCTGAGGTGTATGCTCTAAGTTGCAATGTTTATATTTCTCATATGATGCATATGGTGTCTTGCATTGCTTAGTTTAGACATCATATGCACAATATTGAATTCTATCTGCTTAGTTTAGAGATCATACATGCGAGTGCCAGCTGCTTAGTATATGAATCAATTATGTCAATTATATCATGCCATCCTGTATACTTAGACAACATGTATGTGAATTATTTCATCCCAACCTATTTTAGAAAGACATCATATAGTTTTGTCATGTCATCCTGTTTAGGTACTCATCATATGTTGAATTATGCCATTATATCCTGTTAAGTTATCCATCATATATCTGAAACTGTGTCATGCTATCCTGTTTAGTTAGGCATCATATATGTGAAATTGTGTCATGCTGTCCTGTTTGGTTAGACAACATATATGTGAATTACCACATCTGTCTATCATACAATGTCTGTACGTTCAATTTCTTTTCTTGTTTATCAGCCATTTGAATTGGAGGGGGTGATGGCAGTATCTAAGGGAGCAAAAACCCGTTCTTCACAAAAGACAGTGCTACCCGTCGATGCAGATAGAACCATGGTTGTACTGGCCCACAAACTAGCCCCACCACACATAATCGAGACTCTTCCAGATTGCACACTTACACCGTTGGGCAGAGAACCAGCTACAACCCATCTAACCGCAACCCCAGCGGATAGTAACCCACTTATAGTTGACAAAGCACCATGTCCACCACAGAGTACCCCCACACGAGCAGTTTGTAAAGCTACTGCAGTGCCCAAAGCACGAAGACCACCACAGCTAACCCAAACTCCACGTTTAAAGCAGAAGAGCAACTGTTCTCAGGTCAGATTCCGTAGCTATGGTCCATACTCCTTTGCTGTTGCATCACTGTATTTACTCATACCAACTACTTTCGAATTTGAAGGATCCAATTGAAACTCCAATGGCGCAACAGGTATGTTTTAAACCTATTTCTTTAACTGGATTGCTGTTCTAACTTGTTGCTCTATGTTGATTTCAGTTTAAGTTGTATAAACAGTTATGTTCTCATGTGATGCACATTACAAGTGCTGCCAATGCTGTGTAGTTTCTCACACTTATATTCTGTCTATGCTGCTGTGTCTTAAAAATATATGAGTTGAACTGTGTCTCTATCTTGATTAGGGAACATAAACTAGAATGATATGGACAATACAGTGACCATAGTACATAGATATATGTTTGTTTCATGCTGTTATCCTGTCCACCTTACTACTGAACCGGTTTACCAAAATGAGTTTCGTATACTACAAGCTAAACCTGTGATGTGTCTGCTTGTTTCTCTTGTAGTATGCAAACAGAATATTGGAGAAGAGCACCCCACTATGCAATGGTAGAGAAAGTAATGCAGATAAGGTTCAAGATAGTGAGACAACCCTGTTGGTCTCCAAGAAAGGTGATAAAAACGATCTTGTAGACAGTGAGAAAACCCCACAGTCCTGCGTTGATGTAGTGTTCGAGTTACTGGCCAGTACCGCTGGCACAAGCTCTTCGAACTCGCTGCCTGAATCACTTCGGCTTCTTCAGTCTCAGCTACAAGCTGAAAGGCATCAGTCAGCTGTGCTGCGGCAAGAAGCCGAAGGACTGAGGAAGTCCCTGCAGAATTCAGATGCGTACTTTCTTGTGCAACAGCAAGCGCTGGAGGATTTAAGCGCCAAACAAGAGAAAGTTAATAAGCTTGCTAAGCATCTTGCCAGCATTATGGGTACCCAGGATATTGTTTCTTGAACTCTTCTGAAGTGGTTTCAGTTCTGGACTTGTTTTGCTGCGGCGTTTATATGCTGCTTTGTTCCCTATATTTGCACTGGTGGCGAACTTTGATGCCCAGTAGATGTAATATGTGTAATAGCCGTGATAGCCTAGCATAAGTTGCTTGCTTATTTATTTCCTTGTTGTCTTGTTTATTTGTTTGCTTGTAGTCAGTGCAGTTCTTTTTCCGCGGTTTGCTAGTGGCTGCAATAACCTATTTTTTAAAACTAGGCCACAATAACCATGGGCTAATATTTACTGTAGTGACACTGGGCCTCCTACGGGCCGCAGAAACAGTGGGCCTTCTACGGGCCGTAGAAACAATAGGCCTTGTACGGGCCGTAGAAACAATGGGCCTTCTACGGGCCGTAGAAACAATGGGCCTTCTACGGGCCGTATCATCAATGGGCCTTATACGGGCCATATGATCGATTGGCCAAACATGGGCCAATAACAGGCCGCATTATGGCCGTAAACGGGCTAGAGTTGGAATCGTCCGTTCATGGGCCGACCATAATGGGCCATCGTTAATAGGCCGTATTTGATGACGCTATGAAAACGGCCCAACGTATTAACGGACCACAAACGGGCCGACTGTAACCACGGGCTGAATTTGGCCCACAAGCAGAAAATGACAGTAACGGGCCGTAAGTAAACGAATGCTGGAAATGAGCCCAAGAATAAATGGGCTCTGAGAAGGCCGAAAGATAACATGGGCTGGAAACGGCCCAACGGAATAACGGGCCGTTAATGGGTATAAAGTGATACACTGTTCATTACGGGCCAGTTTCACCACGGGCCGTTAATGGGTGTAAAGTGATACACTGTTCATTACGGGCCAGTTTCACCACGGGCCGTTAATAGGCCAAGAGTTACATAGGGCCTCATATGGGCCGAAAGACGTCATGGGCCATACATGGGCCAGAAGTGAAAACGGGCTGGAATCATATTGGATGGCCCAGATGACGCTACTGGGCCTAATTCGGATAGGGCGTAACGGGCCTTGGGTTAGCGGGCTGTAAATGGGCTATATGCGAACAGGCCATTAACAGGCTTTCCATGGCCGGCCTGCCACCTTTTGACCAAGTCAAATGGGCTGGCCTTTTCATAGGAATGGGCCTCTGTTGGGCCGTGCCACGTGTCGACGTATCATAGGCGTCTTCTGTCCAATGAGTGGATGACATCTGTCCCAACGATGAGCCGACACGTGTTTCCTCCAGCCAATGATGATTTTACACGTGGAAAATCCCCATTGGTCGGGGCTGTTAACGGGTTATCGGATCCAAAACCCGACCAGATAGCTTAACGACGTTCCGTTACGGTGGATGCCACGTGTCGGTCACCCTTGACGAAAGCACTTCTGTGACGCGCGATTTATCGTCATGGAAGTGGACACTTCTGTGATGATAATTTTGGTAATGTCATGGAACACTTCTACGACAGCACAGGTATGACTATCTTGATTCTGTCATAAATTTGTCATGGATGTACATGCATGACAAAAAACGCGACCTACTGTGACAAACACGTATGATCACGGAAGTGTATTTTTTGTAGTGATATCCATATATAGATGCAAGCAAAGTACAAAAATATAGAATTAAAAATAGATAATGTAACAAAGATTTGATGCAAATATATAGATAATGTAGCAACAGACGGTATATGTTCACAAATTTAGGCCATGCCGACTGTGGTAGGTTGAGATTGAACATACCGAGCGCTCCCTGAAGTCATCCGGAATGGTGAGATAGAACTTCGTTTCTGACTGGCCATGACCAGAGTCGCCCGATTTGTGCTTGCAATGTGCACACATGAATGAACACCCACGAATCAGCTAGAACAAAAATGATACCACGGCGATTTCCGCCGGTTGATTAACAGCGACGGGCGGACTGCGATAAGAGATGAGTGAATATTTCGCTAATTAAGTTGATTACCTTCTCCATGAGAAAAATACCCGGCCCAATCCAACAGAAAACCCCAGTCGAACAGAGTCTAGAATGTCGGTGCAGATAGGCGGTGGAAAGCGGTGGATGCGAAATTCGGTGCCGTTTGGAGCGCGACATACGCCCGCCGCCAACAGCCGTCGAGCTTAGGGTGCAGAGTTGCGGAGGAGCCTGCGGCGAGTGAGTGGGAACGAAGTGGGCGAGGGTTTTCTTTTCCTTTTGCATGTGTGAGTGAACACACACGGTTCGCAGAGGCGACGGAGATGAATTGTGTGCGATAGTAAATCACCGAGATTGAATGGGAATCTAATTTTCCTTTGTCCTTCATCCATGAGTTTTTTTGATGAACATAAACCCTGCTAATCACCGTGTTCAAATTTGACACTTTTCCGGGTTCATTTACAATATTTAGGGGATTATGTGCATTTTGTAGGCATTAATGCACGTAATTCAAATTCAAATAATCGGTGCATGAAAGGGTGCACAAGAACGGTCTGGAAAAACCATACTCGTGGTATTTAGTAATTTCTCAAGCCTTTTACAAGGAATGGGCAGAGATTTCAATGGAATGTGTGGCAATAGTCAACCACAAACGTGTCATTTACTAGGTTATCAACTATAGAACAATGAAATATGTGCTTGAAAAACATAATGGCTGGCATGGTGCCATGGTATGGCCTCACCGTGCCCTGCTTAAAAGATGAGAAGGTTTAATTTATATCGTCATGCACGCCCTTCATAAATCGAACCATCACCGAGGAAGTTCAATGCTTTCGAGAGGGAAATCACCAAGATCGAAGGGGAATCCAAATTTCTGTCCTACTTTGTCATTCAGTTTTTTTCCAACGATCAACATACCACCTCAAATGAAACGTGTTCAAATTTGACATTTTTACGAACTCATTTACCATATTTAGGGGATTGTGTGCATTTTCTAGGCATTAATTATACACATAATTCAAATTCGAACAATCGGTGCATGAAAAGGTGCACAAGAACGGTGTGGAAAACCATGCTCGTGCTATTTAGTACATTCTCATGCCTTTTCCAAGGAATGGGAAGATATTTCAAGGAAATGTGTGGCAATAGTCAACCATAAACGCGTCGTTTACAGGGTTAACAACTATACAAAAATGAAATACATGCTTGGAAAAACATGACGCCTGGTGTGGTGCCATGGTATGACATCACCGTGCCCTGGTATAAATGTCGTCATGCGCGCCTTTCATAAAACGAACCATCATCCGAGGAAGTTTCATGGTTTCGAGGGGGAAATCACCAAGATTGAAGTGGGATCGAAATTTCCTTTGTCCTTTGTCCACGAGTTTTTTTTTCTATGATGAACATACAACCTGCAAATCACCGTGTTCAAATTTGGCACTTTTCCGGGTTCATTTGCCATATTTAGGGGATTATGTGCATTTCCTAGGCATTAATGTGCATAATTCAAGTTCAAACAATCGATGCATGAAAAGGTCCATAAGAACGGCCTGGAAAACCATGCTCGTGCCATTTAGTAAATTCACATGCCTTTCACAAGGAATAATGGATAGATATTTCGTTGAAATGTGTGGCAATAGTCAACCACAAATATTTGTTTGTTGGGTTTTCAACTATAAAAAAATGAAATAAATGCTTAAAAAACATGACGCCTGGCATGGTGCCATGGTATGACCTCACCATGCCCTGGTAAAAATTTGAGAAGGTTTGGCTTATGTCGTCATGCATGCCCTTCATAAATCGAACCATCACTGAGGGAGTTCAATGCTTTCGAGAGGGAAATCACCAACATTGAAGGGGAATCAAAATTTCCGTCCTAGTTTGTCATTCAATTTTTTCCAACAATCAACATACCGCCTCAAATACAACGTGTTCAAATTTGACATTTTCTCGGGCTCATTTACCATATTTAGGGGATTATGTGCATTTTCTAGGCATTAAATGGACATAATTCAAATTCGAACAATCGATGCATGAAAAGGTGCACAAGAACGGTCTGGAAAACCATGCTTGTGTTATTTAGTACATTCTCATTCCTTTTACAAGGAATGGGCAGATATTTCAAGGAAATGTGTGGCAATAGTCAACCATAAACGCGTCGTTTACTCGGTTAACAACTATACAAAAAATGAAACACATGGTTGGAAAACATGACGCCTGGTGTGGTGCCATGGTATGGCCTCACCATGCCCTGGTAAAAATTGGAGAATGTTTTCCTTATGTCGTGATGCGCGCCTTTCATAAAACGAACCATCATCCGAGGAAGTTTCATGGTTTCGAGGGGGAAATCACCAAGATTGAAGGGGGATCCAAATTTCCTTTGTCCTTTGTCCACGAGTTCTTTCTATGACGAGCATACAACCTGCAAATCACCGTGTTCAAATATGGCACTTTTCCGGGTTCATTTGCCATATTTAGGGGATTATGTGTATTTCCTAGGCATTAATGCGCATAATTCAAGTTCAAACAATCGATGCATGAAAGGGTCCACAAGAACGGCCTCGAAAACCATGCTCGTGCCATTTAGTAAATTCACATGCCTTTCACAAGGAATAATGGATAGATATTTCGTTGAAATGTGTGGCAATAGTCAACCACAAATGTTTGTTTGTTGGGTTTTCAACTATAGAAAAAATGAAATAAATGCTTAAAAAACATGACGCCTGGCATGGTGCCATTGTATGACCTCACCATGCCCTGGTAAAAATTTGAGAAGGTTTGGCTTATGTCGTTGATACGTCTCCAATGTATCTATAATTTTTTATTGTTCCATGCTATTATATTATCTGTTTTGGATGTTTATGGCCTTTATTAAACACTTTTATATTATTTTTGGGACTAACCTATTAACCCAGAGCCCAGTACCAGTTTCTGTTTTTTCCCTTGTTTCAGTGTTTCGCAGAAAAGGAATATCAAATGGAGTCCAAACGTAGTGAAACCTTCAGGAGAGTTATTTTTGGAACGAAAGCAATCCAGAAGACTTGGAGTGTACGTAAGGGAAGCAACGAGGAAGGCACGAGGCAGGGGGCGCGCCCTCCACCCTCGTGGGCCCCTCATGGCTCCCCTGACCGACTTCTTTCGCCTATATATATCAATATACCCTAAAACCATCAGGGAACAGAATAGATCGAGAGTTCCGCCGCCGCTGTAGCCACCAAAAACCAATCGGGACCCTGTTCCGGCACCCTGCTGGAGGGGGGATCCCTCACCGGTGGCCATCTTCATCATCCCGGCGATCTCCATGACGAGGAGGGAGTAGTTCACCCTCGGGGCTGAGGGTATGTACCAGTAGCTATGTGTTTGATCTCTCTCTCTCTCTCTCGTGTTCTTGAGGTGATACGATCTTGATGTATCACGAGCTTTGCTATTATAGTTGGACCTTATGATGTTTCTCCCCCTCTACTCTCTTGTAATGGATTGAGTTTTCCATTTGAAGTTATCTTATCGGATTGTTTCTTTAAGGATTTGAGAACACTTGATGTATGTCTTGTCGTGCTTATCTGTGGTGACAATGGGATATCACGTGATTCACTTGATGTATGTTTTGGTGATCAACTTGTGGGTTCCGCCCATGAACCTATGCATAGGGGTTGGCACACGTTTTCGTCTTGACTCTCCGGTAGAAACTTTGGGGCACTCTTTGAAGTTCTTTGTGTTGGTTGAATAGATGAATCTGAGATTGTGTGATGCATATCGTATGATCATACCCACGGATACTTGATGTGACATTAGGGTTTTTGTTGATATGTGTCTTAAGGTGTTATTCTAGTACGAAATCTATGATAGATTGATCCGAAAGAATAACTTTGAGGTGGTTTCGTACCCTACCATAATCTCATCGTTTGTTCTCCGCTATTAGTGACTTTGGAGTGACTCTTTGTTGCATGTTGAGGGATAGTTATATGATCCAATTATGTTATTATGGTTGAGAGAACTTGCACTAGTGAAAGTATGAACCCCAGGCCTTGTTTCCTAGCATTGCAATACCGTTTACGCTCACATTTATCGTTGTTACCTTGCTGTTTTTATATTTTCAGATTACAAATACTCATATCTATCATCCATATTGCACTTGTATCACTATCTCTTCGCCGAACTAGTGCACCTATACAATTTACTATTGTATTGGGTGTGTTGGGGACACAAGAGACTCTTTGTTATTTGGTTGCAGGGTTGTTTGAGAGAGACCATCTTCATCCTACGCCTCCCACGGATTGATAAACCTTAGGTCATCCACTTGAGGGAAATTTGCTACTGTCCTACAAACCTCTGCACTTGGAGGCCCAACAACGTCTACAAGAAGAAGGTTGTGTAGTAGACATCAAGCTCTTTTCTGGCGCCGTTGCCGGGGAGGTGAGTGCTTGAAGGTATATCTTTAGATCTTGCAATCGAATCTTTTAGTTTCTTGTTTTATCACTAGTTTAGTCTATAAAAGAAAACTACAAAAAATGGAATTGAGGGTGCCTCATATGCTTCATCTTTTTAATATCTTCCGTGAAAATAAGGATTCCGATAATTGTGCTCAATTTCTAGAGGAAGAATGCATTAGAATGTTTGGCACTAAATCTTTGTATGATGAGCATGATTGCAATGTTGTTAGTATGAATTCCTTGAATACCCATGATACTAATGATATGCAAATCCACAAGCTTGGGGATGCTATGTTTGATGAAGATGATATGTTTAGTCCCCCAGGTTTTGATGAGCAAACTTATTATGATGAAAGCATGCCTCCTATTTATGATGATTATTGTGATGACACGTATGCTATAAAGAATAAAGATAAACATGAAACTTGTCATCATGATTTTAATTTTCAATTGGATTATGCTTCACATGATAGTTATTTTGTTGAGTTTGCTCCCACTACTATTCTGAATGAGAAGAATTTTGCTTATGTAGAGAGTAGTAAATTTTCTATGCTTGTAGATCATGAAAAGAATGCTTTAGGTGCTGGTTATATTGTTGAATTCATTCATGATGCTACTGAAAATTATTATGAGGGAGGCATATATGCTTGTAGGAATTGCAATAATATCAAGTTTCCTCTCTATGCGCTTAAAGTTTTAAAGTTATGCTTGTTTTGCCTTCCTATGCTAGTTGATTATTGCTCCCATAAGTTGTTTGCTCACAAAATCCCTATGGATAGGAAGTGGGTTAGGCTTAAATGTGCTAGTCATATTCTTCATGATGCTCTCTTTATGTTTCAATTCTTATGTTTTATGTGAGCATCATTGAAATCATCATGCCTAGCTAGGGGCGTTAAACGATAGCGCTTGTTGGGAGGCAACCCAATTTTATTTTAGTTTCTTGCTTTTTGGTTCTGTTAGGAATAAATAATCCATCTAGCCTCTGTTTATATGTGATTTTATGTTTTAATTATTGTTTGTGCCAAGTAGAACCTTTGGGAAGACTTGGGTGAAGTCTTTATGATCTTGCTGTAAAAACAGAAAATTTAGCGCTCACGAGATTAGCTAAAACTTTTTACTGGAGAGTGATATTTAGTTGATTATTTTTGCAGATGATTACTAGACAAATTACTCAGGTCTACCAATTTATTTCAGAATTTTTGGAGTTACAGAAGGATTCGAATGATATAGATTACTACAGACTGTTCTGTTTTTGACAGATTCTGTTTTTCGTGTGTTGTTTGCTTATTTTGATGAATCTATGGCTAGTAAAATAGTTTATAAACCATAGAGAAGTTGTAATACAGTAGGTTTAACACTCATATAAATAAAGAATGAGTTCATTACGGTACCTAAGTGGTGATTTATTTTCTTATACTAATGGAGCTTACGAGTTCTCTGTTGAGTTTTGTGTTGTGAAGTTTTCAAGTTTTGGGTAAAGATTCGTTGGACTATGGAATAAGGAGTGGAAATAGCCTAAGCTCGGGGATACCCAAGGCACCCCAAGGTAATATTCAAGGACAACCAAGAGCCTAAGCTTGGGGATTCCCCGGATGGCATCCCCTCTTTCATCTTCGTTCATCGGTAATTTTACTTGGAGCTATATTTTTATTCACCACATGATATGTGTTTTGCTTGGAGCGTCATTTTATTTTCTTTTGTTTTGCTTGCTGTTTGAATAAAATACCAAGATCTGAAATTCTTAAATGTTAGAGAGTCTTCACATAGTTACATAATTATTCGACTACTCATCGATCTTCACTTATATCTTTCGGAGTAGTTTGTCATTTGCTCTAGTGCTTCACTTATATCCTTTTAGAGCACAATGGTGGTTTTATTTTGAAGAAATAGATGAACTCTCGTGATTCACTTATATTATTTTGAGAGTCTTTAGAACAGCATGGTAATTTGCTTTGGTTATGAATTTAGTCCTAATATGATGGCATCCAAGATGGGTATAATAAAAACTTTCATATAAAGTGCATTGAATACTATGAGAAGTTTGATACTTGATGATTGTTTTGAGATATGAAGATGGTGATATTAGAGTCATGCTAGTGGAGTAGTTGTGAATTTGAGAAATACTTGTGTTAAAGTTTGTGATTCCCGTAGCATGCACGTATGGTGAACCGTTATGTGATGAAGTCGGAGCATGATTTATTTATTGATTGTCTTCCTTATGAGTGGCGGTCGGGGACGAGCGATGGTCTTTTCCTACCAATATCCCCCTAGGAGCATGCGCGTAGTACTTTGTTTCGATAACTAATAGATTTTTGCAATAAGTACGTGAGTTCTTTATGACTAATGTTGAGTCCATGGATTATACACACTCTCACCCTTCCACCATTGCTAGCCTCTCTAATACCGCGCACCTTTCACCGGTATCATACACACACCATATACCTTCCTCAAAACAGCCACCATACCTACCTATTATGGCATTTCCATAGCCATTCCGAGATATATTGCCATGCAACTTTCCACTGTTCCGTTTATTATGACATGCTCCATCATTGTCATATTGCTTTGCATGATCATGTAGTTGACATCGTATTTGTGGCAAAGCCACCGTTCATAATTCTTTCATACATGTCACTCATGAGTCATTGCACATCCCGGTACACTGCCAGAGGCATTCATATAGAGTCATATTTTGTTCTAAGTATCGAGTTGTAACTCTTGAGTTGTAAGTAAATAAAAGTGTGATGATCATCATTATTAGAGCATTGTCCCAGTGAGGAAAGGATGATGGAGACTATGATTCCCCCACAAGTCGGGATGAGACTCCGGACTAAAAAAAGAGAGCCCATAAAAAAAGGAGAAGGCCTAAAAAAATGAGAGAAAAAGAGAGAAGGGACAATGCTACTATCCTTTTAC
The DNA here is from genome assembly GCF_018294505.1 of Triticum aestivum. NCBI lineage: Eukaryota > Viridiplantae > Streptophyta > Magnoliopsida > Poales > Poaceae > Triticum > Triticum aestivum. Next base: position 121,343,389 of record NC_057805.1, read on the forward strand.
CACACTTGTGCTTCAAAGTAGCACCTTGATCTTCATGATAGAGAGTCTCTTATGTTGTCACTTTCATATACTAGTGGGAATCTTTCATTATAGAACTTGGCTTGTATATTCCAATGATGGGCTTCCACAAATTGCCCTAGGTCTTCGTGAGCGAGCAAGTTGGATGCACACCCACTTAGTTTCTTTTTGAGCTTTCATATACTTATAGCTCTAGTGCATCCGTTGCATGGCAATCGCTACTCACTCACATTGATATCTATTGATGGGCATCCCCATAGCCCGTTGATACGCCTAGTTAATGTGAGACTATCTTCTCCTTTTTGTCTTCTCCACAACCACCATTCTATTCCACCTATAGTGCTATGTCCATGGCTCACGCTCATGTATTGCGTGAAGATTGAAAAAGTTTGAGAACATCAAAAGTATGAAACAATTGCTTGGCTTGTCATCGGGGTTGTGCATGATTTAAATACTTTGTGTCATGAAGATAGAGCATAGCCAGACTATATGATTTTGTAGGGATAGTTTACTTTGGCCATGTTATTTTGAGAAGACATGATTGCTTTGTTAGTATGCTTGAAGTATTATTGTTTTCATGTCAATATTAAACTTTTATCTTGAATCTTATGGATTTGAACATTCATGCCACAATAAAGAAGATTACATTGATAAATATGTTAGGTAGCATTCCACATCAAAAATTCTGTTTTTATCATTTACCTACTCGAGGACGAGCAGGAATTAAGCTTGGGGATGTTGATACGTCTCCAACGTATCTATAATTTTTGATTGTTCCATGCTATTATATTATCTATTTTGGATGTTTATGGGCTTTATTAAACACTTTTATATTATTTTGGGGACTAACCTATTAACCCAGAGCCCAGTACCAGTTTCTGTTTTTCCCTTGTTTCAGTGTTTCGCAGAAAAGGAATATCAAACGGAGTCCAAACAGAGTGAAACCTTCGGGAGAGTTATTTTTGGAACGGAAGCAATCAGAAGACTTGGAGTGTACGTAAGGGAAGCAACGAGGAAGGCACGAGGCAGGGGGCGCCCCCACCCCCCTGGGCGCGCCCTCCACCCTCGTGGGCCCATCGTGGCTCCCCTGACCGACTTCTTTTGCCTATATATCAATATACCCTAAAACCATCAGGGAACATAATAGAGCGGGAGTTCCGCCGCCGCAAGCCTCTGTAGCCACCAAAAACCAATCGGGACCCTGTTCCGGCACCCTGTTGGAGGGGGGATCCCTCACCAGTGGCCATGTTCATCATCCCGGCGATCTCCATGACGAGGAGGGAAATCACCAACATTGAAGGGGAATCCAAATTTCTGTCCTAGTTTGTCATTCAGTTTTTTCCCAACGATCAACATACCGCCTCAAATGCAACGTGTTCAATTTTGACATTTTCTCGGGCTCATTTACCATATTTAGGGGATTATGTGCATTTTCTAGGCATTAAATGGACATAATTCAAATTCGAACAATCGGTGCATGAAAAGGTGCACAAGAACGGTCTGGAAAACCATGCTCGTGTTATTTAGTACATTCTCATGCCTTTTACAAGGAATGGGCAGATATTTCAAGGAAATGTGTGGCAATAGTCAACCATAAACGCGTCGTTTACTCGGTTAATGATACGTCTCCGTCGTATCTATAATTTTTGATTGTTCCATGCCAATATTCTACAACTTTCATATACTTTTGGCAACTTTTTATACTACTTTTGAGACTAACATATTGATCCAACGCCCAGTGCCAGTTCCTGTTTGTTGCATGTTTGATGTTTCGCAGAAACCCCATATCAAACAGAATCCAAACGGAATAAAAACGGACGGAGAATATTTTTAGAATATTTGGAAAATGTGGGAAGAAGAATCAACGCGAGACGGTGCCCGAGGTGGCCACGAGGCAGGGGGCGCGCCTGCCCCCCCGGGCGTGCCCCTGACCCTCGTGGGCCCCTCGTAAGGCGGTTGCTACTCTTCTTTGGCAGCAAGAAAGCTAATTTCGGGAAAAAACTTGGCGAAGGTTTCAATCCAATCGGAGTTACGGATCTCCGGATATATAAGAAACGGCGAAAGGGCAGAATACCAGAACGCAGAAACAGAGAGAGACTGAGAGATAGATCCAATCTCGGAGGGGCTCTCGCCCCTCCCATGCCATGGAGGCCAAGGACCAGAGGGGAAACCCTTCTCCCATCTAGGGAGAAGGTCAAGGAAGAAGAAGAAGGAGGGGGCTCTCTCCCCTCGCTTCCGGTGGCGCCGGAGTGCCACCGGGGGCCATCATCATCACCACAATCTACACCAACACCTCCGCCATCTTCACCAACATCTCCATCACCTTCCCCCATCTATCTACAGCGGTCCACTCTCCCGCAACCCGTTGTACCCTCTACTTGAACATGGTGCTTTATGCTTCATATTATTATCCAATGATGTGTTGCCATCCTATGATGTCTGAGTAGATTTTCGCTGTCCTATCGGTGGTTGATGAATTGCTATGATTGATTTAATTTGCTTGTGGTTATGTTGCTGTCCTTTGATGCCCATCATATGAGTGCGCGCGTGCATCACACCATAGGGTTAGTTGTATGTTGATAGGACTATGTATTGGAGGGCAAGAGAGACAGAAGCTTCTACCTAGCATAGAAATTGATGCATACGGGATTGAAGGGGGACCAATATATCTTAATGTTATGGTTGGGGTTTACCTTAGTGAACGTTAGTAGTTGCGGACGCTTGCTAAGAGTTCCAATCATAAGTGCACAGAATTCCAAGTCAGGGATGACATGCTAGCAGTGGCCTCTCCCACATAAAACTTGCTATCGGTCTAGTCAAGTAGTCAATTGCTTAGGGACATTTTCGCAACTCCTACCACCACTTTTCCACACTCGCTATACTAACTTTATTGTGTCTTTACCTAAACAGCCCCTAGTTTTTATTTACGTGCTCTTTATATTCTTGCAAACCTATCCAAAAACACCTACAAAGTACTTCTAGTTTCATACTTGTTCTAGGTAAAGCGAACGTTAAGCGTGCGTAGAGTTGTATCGGTGGTCGATAGAACTTGAGGGAATATTTGTTCTACCTTTAGCTCCTCGTTGGGTTCGACACTCTTACTTATCGAAAGAGGCTACAATTGATCCCCTATACTTGTGGGTTATCAATACCTTTTTTCTAGCGCCGTTGCCGGGGAGTCATAGCGTGGGGTGAATATTCTCGTGTGTGCTTGTTTGCTTTATCACTAAGTAGTTTTTATTTGCTGTTCTAAGTTGTTTTCTATCTTTAGTTATGGGTAGGAAACGCAAAATACCAAAAAAATTAGTTGTACCTACTGAACCAATGGTTGAAGAACCACTCAAAATCTATCACACTCCTGAAGCTTTTTACTTGGATCATCTTCGATCCCTATGTGCTCGTGCTGAAACCCCAAGTAGCTTAGTTGAGGGCAAATCTTTAGATGAGCATGCCTGTTATGTGCGACACCGCATATCTCAAAAGGGGAAACCTTTACTGGATCAAATTCATCGTTTGCAATGCTATGCTTGGAATTTATGTGAAATATATGATTTTACTTGTTGTTCTGAAAACCCTAAGAAACACCTTCCCTATCAATGTGAGTTTAGTGATAATGGAATCGTATCTTCATATGCTAAGGGTGTTTATAATTACTATGATGTTCAACAAATTGAAGAATTTGTTGCTTTTAAGGGTGCTTATGAAATTGCTTCTTTGATTGAAAAGTATGATGCTACTCTTTACAAATCTGAAAATTTTGCCATACTTGAATATTGTTATGATAATTATGCTTCTAATGCCTATGTTAAACCATATATTGAGGACTCCTCCGCTGTCCAAGAAGAGACTAATATTTTGCAGGAGCCTATGGAAGAAGAAATTGATGAAACTGTGAGCTCATTGGATGAAAAAGATGATGAGGAGAGCGAAGAACAAAAGGAGGAAGAGCGGATTAGCTACCCGTGCCCACCTTCTAATGAGAGTAACTCTTCAACTCATACATTGTTTAATTTCCCTTCGTGCTTACCGAAGGATGATTCCTATGATGATTTTTATGATCCCATTGATTCTTTTGAAATATCCCTTTTTAATGATGCTTGCTATGCTTGTGGCCAAGATGCCAATACGAATTATGCTTATGGAGATGAACTTGCTATTGTTCCTTATGTTAAACATGAAATTGTTGCTATTGCACCCACGCATGATAGTCCTATTATCTTTTTGAATTCTCCCGACTACACTATATCGGAGAAGTTTGCCCTTATTAAGGATTATTGATGGGTTGCGTTTTACTATTACACATGATGATTTTGATGAATATAATATGCATGTGCTTGCTGCTCCTACTTGCAATTATTATGAGAGAGGAACTATATCTCCACCTCTCTATGTTTCCCACATGATAAAATTGCAAGAAACTGTTTATACTATGCATTGGCCTTTACTTTGTGTGCATGAATTGTTCTTTTATGACATGCCGATGCATAGGAAGAGATTTAGACTTCGTCATTGCTTGATATATGTTGCTTTGTGCTCACTACTAAATGCCAAATCATTGCTAATTAAAATTGGCTTTGATATACCTTGGGATCCGGGTGGATTCACTACTTGAGCACTATATGCCTAGCTTAATGGCTTTAAAGAAAGCGCTGCCAGGGAGACAACCCGGAAGTTTTAGAGAGTCATTTATTTCTGTCGAGTGCTTTCATATAGTTTAAAAACAAAAAATAAAGAGGGGAACCTAAAACTTTTTCAAAAAGAAAAGCGAAAGTGAGAGAGACAAGCATTGTTGAAGTGGGAGCTAGCCTTGAACTTTGTTCATGCTCATGGAAACTTTATGAATCTTGATTACAGAAACTTTTCAACAAAAATAATTATCCCCTTGTACAATTTCATTGTATTATAAAAGTAATGTGCCAAGGTTTGCCTTTAGGATGTTCACAATGCTTGTTGGTTTGTACGGTGCAGGACAGAAACTTTGGCTGTAGTGCACGATTTTTCATTTTTTACTGGAACGTCCAACGGTTCTGACTCTTTTTGCACTGTCTTTCTATACAAATCGTTTATTTTTCCTAATTTTGTCAGAATTTTCCAAGTACCAGAAGTATGGTTAATGTTCAGATTGTTACAGACTGTTCTGTTTTAGGCAGATTCTGGTTTTGATGCATAGTTTGCTTGTTTTGATGAAACTATCAATTCCTATCAGTGGATTAAGCCATGGAAAAGTTATATTACAGTAGCTAAAATGCAAAAACAAAATATGAATTGGTTTTCAACAGTACTTAGAGTAGTGATTTGCTTTATTATACTAACGGATCTTGCCGAGTTTTCTGTTGAAGTTTTGTGTGGATGAAGTGTTCGATGATCGAGAAGGTCTCGATATGAGGAAAAGGAGGAGAGGCAAGAGCTCAAGCTTGGGGATGCCCAAGGCACCCCAAGTAAATATTCAAGGAGACTCAAGCGTCTAAGCTTGGGGATGCCCCGGAAGGCATCCCCTCTTTCTTCAACAAGTACCGGTATGTTTTCGGATTCGTTTCGTTCATGCGATATGTGCAAATCTTGGAGCGTCTTTTTCATTTAGTTTTCACTTTTATTTTATGCACCATGCTGGTATGAGATAGTCCTTGGTTTATTTATAGAATGCTCATTGCACTTCACTTAAATCTTTTGAGTATGGCTTTATAGAATGCTTCATGTGCCTCACTTATATCATTTGAAGTTTGGACTGCCTGTTTCTCTTAACATAGAAAACCGCCATTTGAAGAATGCTCTTTTGCTTCGCTTATATTTGTTAGAGCGTGGGCATATCTTTTGTAGAAAGAATTAAAATCTCTTGCTTCACTTATATCTATTTAGAGAGATGACAGGAATTGGTTATTCACATGGTTAGTCATAAAATCCTACATAAAACTTGTAGATCACTGAATATGATATGTTTGATTCCTTGCAATAGTTTTGCGATATAAAGGTGGTGATATTAGAGTCGTGCTAGTTGAGTAATTGTGAAATTGAGAAATACTTGTGTTGAGGTTTGCAAGTCCCGTAGCATGCACGTATGGTGAACCGTTCTGTAACGAAGTTGGAGCATGAGGTGTTCTTTGATTGCTTTCCTTATGAGTGGCGGTCGGGGACGAGCGATGGTCTTTTCCTACCAATCTATCCCCCTAGGGGCATGCGTAGTAGTACTTTGCTTCGAGGGCTAATAAACTTTTGCAATAAGTATATGAGTTCTTTATGACTAATGTGAGTCCATGGATTATACGCACTCTCACCCTTCCATCATTGCTAGCCTCTTCGGTACCATGCATTGCCCTTCCTCACCTCGAGAGTTGGTGCAAACTTCGCCGGTGCATCCAAACCCCGTGATACGATATGCTCTATCACACATAAACCTCCTTATATCTTCCTCAAAACAGCCACCATACCTACCTATCATGGCATTTCCATAGCCATTCCGAGATATATTGCCATGCAACTTCCATCATCATCATATACATGACTTGAGCATTTACTATCATATTGCTTTGCATGATCGAAAGATAGCTAGCATGATGTTTTCATGGCTTGTCCGTTTTTTATGTCATTGCTACGCTAGATCATTGCACATCCCGGTACACCACCGGAGGCATTCATATAGAGTCATATCTTTGTTCGAGTATCGAGTTGTAATATTGAGTTGTAAGTAAATAAAAGTGTGATGATCATCATTATTAGAGCATTGCCCCAGTGAGGAAAGGATGATGGAGACTATGATTCCCCCACAAGTCGGGATGAGACTCTGGACTTTAAAAATAAATAAAAGAGGCCAAAGAAGCCCAAATGAAAAAAGAGGCCAAAGAAGCCCACCAAAAGAAAAAAAAAGAAAAAATGAGAGAAAAAGAGAGAAGGGGAAATGTTACTATCCTTTTACCACACTTGTGCTTCAGAGTAGCACCATGTTCTTCATATAGAGAGTCTCTTGAGTTATCACTTTCATATACTAGTGGGAATTTTCATTATAGAACTTGGCTTGTATATTCCAATGATGGGCTTCCTCAAATGCCCGAGGTCTTCATGAGCAAGCAAGTTGGATGCACACCCACTTAGTTTCCAATTTGAGCTTTCATACACTTATAGCTCTAGTGCATCCGTTGCATGGCAATCCCTACTCCTCACATTGACATCAATTGATGGGCATCTCCATAGCCCATTGATTAGCCGCGTCGATGTGAGACTTTTTTTTGTCTTCTCCACACAACCTCCATCATCATATGCTATTCCACCTATAGTGCTATGTCCATGGCTTGCGCTCATGTATTGCGTGAGGGTTGAAAAGGCTGAAGTGCGTTAAAAAGTATGAACCAATTGCTCAGCTTGTCATCGGGGTTGTGCATGATTTGAATGCTTTGTGTGGTGAAGATGGAGCATAGCCAGACTATATGATTTTGTAGGGATGAGCTTTCTTTGGCTATGTTATTTTGATAAGACATAATTGCTTGGTTAGTATGCTTGAAGTATTATTGTCTTAATGTCAAAAGATAGACTATTGCTTTGAATCACTCGTGTCTTAATATTCATGCCACGATTAGATTATGTGATCAAGATTATGCTAGGTAGCATTCCACATCAAAAATTATCTTTTTTATCATTTACCTACTCGAGGACGAGCAGGAATTAAGCTTGGGGATGCTGATACGTCTCCGTCGTATCTATAATTTTTGATTGTTCCATGCCAATATTCTAAAACTTTCATATACTTTTGGCAACTTTTTATAATATTTTTGGGACTAACATATTGATCCAGTGCCCAGTGCATGTTCTTGTTTGTTGCATGTTTTATGTTTCGCAGAAACCCCATATCAAACGGAATCCAAACGAAATAAAAACGGACGGAGAATATTTTTGGAATATTTGGAAAATATGGGAAGAAGAATCAACGCGAGACTGTGCCCGAGGTGGCCACGAGGCAGGGGGGCGCGCCTAACCCTCGTGGGCCCCTCGTAAGGCGGCTGCTACTCTTCTTTGGCCGCAAGAAAGCTAATTTTCAGAAAAAAAATCTCTGCGAAGGTTTCAATCCAATCGGAGTTACGGATCTCCGGATATATAAGAAACGGCGAAAGGGCAGAATACCAGAACGCAGAAACAGAGAGAGACTGAGAGATAGATCCAATCTCGGAGGGGCTCTTGCCCCTCCCATGCCATGGAGGCCAAGGACCAGAGGGGAAACACTTCTCCCATCTATGGAGAAGGTCAAGGAAGAAGAAGGAGGGGGGCTCTCTCCCCCTCGCTTCCGATGGCGCCGGAGTGCCACCGGGGGCCATCATCATCACCGCAATCTACACCAACACCTCCGCCATCTTCACCAACATCTTTATCACCTTCCCCCATTTATCTACAGCGGTCCACTTTCCCGCAACCCGCTGTACCCTCTACTTGAACATGGTGCTTTATGCTTCATATTATTATCCAATGATGTGTTGCCATCCTATGATGTCTGAGTAGATTTTCGTTGTCCTATCGGTGGTTGATGAATTGCTATGATTGATTTAATTTGCTTGTTGTTATGTTGCTGTCCTTTGTTGCCCATCATATGAGCGCGCGCGTGGATCACACCATAGGGTTAGTTGTATGTTGATAGGACTATGTATTGGAGGGCAAGAGTGACAGAAGCTTCTACCTAGCATAGAAATTGATGCATACGGGATTGAAGCGGGACCAATATATCTTAATGCTATGGTTGGGTTTTACCTTAATGAACGTTAGTAGTTGCGGACGCTTGCTAATAGTTCCAATCATAAGTGCATAGAATTCCAAGTCAGGGATGACATGCTAGCAGTGGCCTCTCCCACATAAAACTTGCTATCGGTCTAGTAAAGTAGTCAATTGCTTAGGGACAATTTCGCAACTCCTACCACCACTTTTCCACATTCGCTATACTAACTTTATCGTGTCTTTACCTAAACAACCCCTAGATTTTATTTACGTGCTCTTTATATTCTTGCAAACCTATCCAAAAACACCTACAAAGTACTTCTAGTTTCATACTTGTTCTAGGTAAAGCGAACGTTAAGCGTGCGTGGAGTTGTATCGGTGGTCGATAGAACTTGAGGGAATATTTGTTCTACCTTTAGCTCCTTGTTGGGTTCGACACTCTTACTTATCGAAAGAGGCTACAATTGATCCCCTATACTTGTGGGTTATCAGTTAACAACTATACAAAAAATGAAACACATGGTTGGAAAACATGACGCCTGGTGTGGTGCCATGGTATGGCCTCACCATGCCCTGGGAAAAATTGGAGAATGTTTTTCTTATGTCGTGATGCACGCCTTTCATAAAACGAACCATCATCCGAGGAAGTTTCATGGTTTTGAGGGGGAAATTGATGACCCACAAGTGTAGGGGATCTACCGTAGTCCTTTCGATAAGTAAGAGTGTTGAACCCAACGAGGAGCAGAAGGAAATGACAAGTGGTTTTCAGCAAGGTATTATGTGCAAGCACTGAAATTATAGGTAACCGATAGTTTTGTGATAAGGTAATTTGTAACGGATAACAAGTAACAAGTGTAAATAAAGTGAAGCAAGATGGCCCAATCCTTTTTGTAGCAAAGGACAAGCCTGGACAAACTCTTATATAGAGAAAAGCGCTCTCGAGGACACATGGGAATTATTGTCAAGCTAGTTTTCATCACACTCATATGATTCGCGTTCGGTACCTTGATAATTTGATATGTGGGTGGACCGGTGCTTGGGTGCTGTCCTTACTTGGACAAGCATCCCACTTATGATTAACTCCTATTGCAAGCATCCGCAACTACAAAAGATGTATTAAGGTAAACCTAACCATAACATGAAACATATGGATCCAAATCAGCCCCTTACGAAGCAACGCATAAACTAGGGTTTAAGCTTCTATCACTCTAGCAACCCATCATCTACTTATTACTTTTCAATGCCTTCCTCTAGGCCCAAACAATGGTGAAGTGTCATGTAGTCGACGTTCACATAACACCACTAGAGGAGAGACAACATACATCTCATCAAAATATCGAACGAATACCAAATTCACATGACTACTAATAGCAAGACTTCTCCCATGTCCTCAGGTACAAACGTAACTACTCACAAAGCATATTCATGTTCATAATCAGAGGGGTATTAATATGCATAATGGATCTGAACGTATGATGTTCCACCAAGTAAACCAACTAGCATCAACTACAAGGAGTAATCAACACTACTAGCAACCTACAGGTACCAATCCCAGGCTATGAGACAAAGATTGGATACAAGAGATAAACTAGGGTTTGGGAGGAGATGGTGCTGGTGAAGATGTTGATGAAGATGGACCCCCTCCCGATGAGAGGATCGTTGGTGATGACGATGGCAATGATTTCCCCCTCCGGAGGGAAGTGTCCCCGGCAGAACAGCTCCGCCGGAGCCTTAGATTGGTTCCGCCAAGGTTCCACCTCGTGGCGGCGGAGTCTCGTCCCGAAAGCTTTCTTATGATTTTTTCTCGGACGAAAGAATTCATATAGCAGAAGATGGGCACCGGAGGGACACCAGGGGGCCCACGAGGTAGGGGGCGTGCCCAGGGGGTAGGGCGCGCCCCCACCCTCGTGGCCAGGGTGTGGGCCTGTAACATCCCAAATTTTCAATTTGGAATGTTATACATTAGAGCATCATTGCATATCATATTTTATTTGCATTTTGATTTTGATCCTAGAAATTCTACGCAACTCAAGGACCCACGAAGAGAGTTGGGGATTTCGTTATTTTCATATTTGGGTTTCCTCAAATTTTTGAAAAGAGGATCATTTGATTTTATTTATTTTATCTTCAATTATTTCATTTATAAAAATAAGAGAGAGGGGATAAAACGACTTTCCCAAAAATAAGAAATATTGAGGATTTGATAAAAAATCAAATAAGATTTTATTTTGGAGTTTTTCGCTATTTTATTCGAATTTAGGAAAATTGCACGTTTTTCAAATTGCATTTTAGGGCCAAGAAAATGTTCATCTCGTTCTAAATATTTTATTTAGACGGTGAAAATTTGTTTTGGCATTTTTAGATTTTTATTTAGTTTTCTAGGATTTATTTTCTGTTCGGCGGAATTGTTTTAAAAAAACGTCCAGCGCCCGACTGGGCCGAGGCCCAGCCGAGCGACCCGACCCAGCTCCCCCGCGCCGCCGTCTCCCTCTAGGAGACCGCGACCGCCGCCGCCGTCGCCGAGTCCGACCCGGACTCCGCCTCCCTGCCGCCTTGCCCCCTCCTCCAAGCCGCCCCTCCCCACCTCTTAAAAGCCGCCCCGCCCCGCCGCCTCACCCCGTCCCGCCCCTCTGCCGAAGCTGCCCCGCCGCCGAAGCCGCCCCGCCGCCCGAAGCCCGATGCCGCCGAAGCCGCCGCCGCCACCGAAAGCCCACCGCCGTCGACGCCCGAAGCCGCCGCCCGTCCCGCGCCCCACCCCGCCGCCTCACCCCGCCCGCCGGAGCCTCGCCTGAGGTATACGCCGCCGCTGCCCCGCCGTCGTTCGTTTTTTTTGAACCGATCCATTTTTTTAAAAGAACCATAGTTTTCGTTTTTTTAGAATAGATCGGTTTTTTTACCTTTCCCCCGGTTTAGTTTAATTAGCGGACGTTCGTCCGTACGTTCGTTTTAACGAACGGTTTTCGTCGTTTAGCTGCAGACAATGAACGTTCGTTCGTTAGCCTGTTCGTCCATTTTCTTTTTCTCGGATTTTCCGTGATTATTTATGATCGCGATTTCTGATCTGTTTTTCGTTTTCGTTTTTCTTTTCGCTCGTTTGTCGGAATGAGGCGATTCAAGCGCCTAGAGTTTCGTCTCGAAGCCCTCTTTCCGTTTAACCAACTCAAACAAGTTTTTGCTTCTATAAAATTTGACTTAGGTCCAGATTAGTAAACGAAGCTTGTTTCTTTCGCCGTTTGACTTTCGTTGCTTCGTTTGATTTGATTCTTTTTGCAAACCGGAGTTCTTAAGTTGAACTTTCTGGTTAGATCTCTTATTCGAGTTTTACCTGTGCATTAGATGAGTACTTATTGTATGCTTGTTTGTTTGCAATAGAGTACCCGGAGTGCGCCGCTTGGTACTTCGAATCCCTAGGTTTCACGGATCATCAGCAAGGCAAGTAACACTTTGATCATACTTTTCATTACCCAGTTTTATTGCATTAGATCAATCCTCAAACACTGCATGATTAGGATCTGATTAAATTATGGGTTTTGGTAAGTAGATGAGGTAGTACCTATTACCTGTTTTGTATTCAAACCCTTGGGAGTTACTGCTACGTTTGCTTATATTGCTATGCTATGCTAGTAGACGTGGATTGGGTTTGAGTGTATCCATGACAGATGTGAGTTTGTTAATTAATGGTTCAACTTAAGGTGGCAACTTAAATACACATCTGGGTGGATTGAGGCACCTGGGTATTCCAGTGATTGCCTGTTTTTTTATGGATCGCCACCCAGGCTCAAAGGGATCGTAAGATTATTCATGCTAGAAACTTCCGTGTGCAGCCGCAAGCTATTATGGGCTCTAGCATAGTTGATTAAGTTGTGTGAACTCTTACATTGGTAGACTAGCAGATGTAGGGGAAGTAGGTGTAACTGTCTACCCGATCGTAAGGTGCAAACGCTTCTGAAAGACTATGTCTCGGTCATCCGTTTCTCAAACACCATGTAGTGCGAGAAATCCAACGGAGGAGATCGAGTCTTGTGGGAAAAGTGCGCAAACCTCTGCAGAGTGTACAATCTAATCATGGTTAGCCGTGTCCCCGGTTATGGACATCTTGAGTATCTAGTACTTGGATTATCATGTAAATCTCATCATGTTACTTTAATTAATTTTGTTGGGATTAATGTTGAAACTTAATTGGGATTGAGATGGTGTCACCCATTCTCAATGTTTAACAACCACCATGATAGTTAAATAAAATTTATTCCTTTGCAGTAGGGAAAAATTGGCTTTTCACAAAACTGTAACCATAGAGCTTTCCACCAGCCATATATGCATGTAATATAGCATTATCCTATTCATTACTCTCTATGTGTTACATTGCCAGCATATTCCATGTGCTGACCCGTTTTCGGGCTGCAACGTTTCATGTTGTAGACTTTTCAGACAACGAGTAAGGTGCCTTAGGTCGTGGTCTTATACTCAGTGATGCCGTTGGAGTTGATGGACTCGCTTATCTTCCAAGCCTTCCGCTGTTTTCGTTATTAGATGGCCTTAAGCCATATTTATTGTATTAAGTTCTCTTTTGAGACATTCGATGTAATAAGTGTGTGATTGCTACTCTGTTATAAATCCTTCGAGTACTATGCGTGTCAGCATTACTGATCCAGGGATATATATATATAATTTTGTGCAAATTGAAGAAGAGAGTCTCCCACAAGCTTGGGGGAGGCTTCTCCAATTAGTTAATGCTTTGCCTGATCATCCTCTCAAGAAAAATGAAATACTTGATATCTTTTATAATGGACTAACCGATGCTTCTAGAGACCACCTGGATAGTTGTGCTGGTTGTGTTTTCACGGAAAGAACAGTTGATCAAGCTGAATTGCTATTGAATAATATGTTGACTAATGAAAATAATTGGACACTTCTTGAACCAACTCCTAAGCCAACTCCAAAGAAAAGGGGTATTCTATTTCTCAGTCCTGGAGATATGCAAGAGGCAAAGAAATCTATGAAAGAAAAAGGTATTAAAGCTGAAGATGTTAAGAATTTACCACCTATTGAAGAAATACATGGTCTTAATTTGCCGCCTGTTGAAGAAATACATGGTCTTGATAACCCGACACAGGTAGTAAAGGTAAATTCTCTCTATAGATTTGATGAAGGTGATATTCCTCGTTATAAGTCTGCTAGTCAATGCTTAGATGAGTTTGATAATTTTATTGTCAAACAAGAAAACTTCAATGCTTATGTTGGTAGACAATTGAAACGTAATGCTTATATGATTGAACACTTGAATGATTATATGTCTAGAGTTAAGGGTGAACTTAAACTCATTAGTAAACATGCTTCTATGGTTACCACTCAAGTAGAGCAAGTGCTTAAGGCTCAAAATGATTTGCTCAATGAATTAAATAATAAGAAGAATGATAATGCTATTAGAGTTGTGACTAGAGGGGGTAAAATGACTCAGGAACCTTTGTATCCTGAGGGCCACCCTAAGAGAATTGAGCAAGATTCTTAGAGAACTAATGTTGATGCACCTAGTCCTTCTAAGAAGAAGAAAAAGAAAAATGATAGGACTTTGCATGCTTCTAGTGAACCTGTTGTAGACACACCTGAGAATCCCAATGATATTTCTATTTCTGATGCCGAAACACAATCTGGTAATGAACATGAACCTAGTGATAATGTTAATGATGATGTTCATGTTGATGCTCAACCTAGCAATAATAATGATGTAGAGATTGAACCTGCTGTTGATCTTGATAACCCACAATCAAAGAATCAACGTTATGATAAGAGAGACTTTGTTGCTAGGAAGCATGGTAAAGAAAGAGAACCATGGGTTCAGAAACCCATGCCTTTTCCTCCTAAACCATCCAAGAAAAAGGATGATGAGGATTTTGAGCGCTTTGCTGAAATGATTAGACCTATATTTTTGCGTATGCGTTTTACTGATACGCTTAAAATGAATCCTTATGCTAAGTATATGAAGGATATTGTTACAAATAAAAGAAAGATACCAGAAGTTGAAATTTCCACCATGCTTGCTAATTATACTTTTAAGGGTGGAATACCAAAGAAACTTGGAGATCCAGGAGTACCACCTATACCATGCTCCATTAAAAGAAACTATGTTAGAACTGCTTTATGTGATCTAGGAGCCGGTGTTACTGTTATGCCTCTCTCTTTATATCGTAGACTTGATTTGAATAAGTTGACACCTACTGAAATATCTTTGTAAATGGCCAATAAATCAACTTCTATACCTGTCGGTATTTGTGAGGATGTGCCTGTTGTGGTTGCAAACGTTACTATTTTAACGGACTTTGTTATTCTTGATATTCCCAAGGACGATAGTATGTCGATTATCCTTGGTAGACCATTTTTGAATACTGCAGGGTCTGTTATTGATTGCAACAAAGGCAATGTCACTTTTCATGTTAATGGTAATGAGCACACGGTACACTTTCCGAGGAAACAACCTCAAGTCCACAGTATCAATTCTATTGGAAAAATTTCAACGCTTACTATTGGAGGTTTCGAATTTCCTCTTTCTATTGTCAAGAAGAAATATGATATTCTTATTATTGGGGATGTGCATATCCCCGTTGAGGTAACATAGTGTTATTCGAAATTTCTCCGGTTCCATGTTATTCGGAATGAGTTTGTTAACAAGACTTGATCAACCTTGTTAGTGGATTCCTTTTGATGAGCATGAGATGTATGAAGTTAGAAAGCACAACCTTCTGTACCCTCCTTTTACTTTCTGTTACTAAGATTAAATAAAGCAAAAATAGTATTTTTCTGTCAGTTTTCTAAATTATCCATGTAATAAAAAAATACCCCAAAAATAAAAGTTCTCCAAATGCCCCGAAAATGAAATATGATTTTTTTCTAGAATATTTGAGAATATTTGGCACTGAGAACACATCAGGGGAGCAAGCACCTGGCCATGAGGGTCCAGGGCGCGCCCCCCTGCCTCGTGGGCCCCTGGTGGCCCCCCTCCACTTATTCCAGCCACCACACACTCCTTCCTCCCAAAAAAATCACCAACCAGCTCAAGCACGAGTTCTAGCTCATCTTGCTGCGATTTTTGATCTCCTTGCTCAAAGCTCCACTCACAAAACTGCTTTGGGGGATTATTTTTCGGTATGTGACTCCTCCAATGGTCCAATTAGTTTTTGTTCTAGTGCTTTATTCATTACAAATTTTTGCTGCTTAAGTGACCCTGTTCTTGAGATTGCATGACAAATTTATATGGTCCCAAGTAGTTCTAATGCATGATATAGTCTCTAGGAACTTGTGGGAGTAGTTGCTATCAATTTTGTTGAGTTTGGTTCACTTTTATTTTGTGTTACTAAAATTTTGTAGCGACCAGACCTCAAACAGTCTGTGCTGCTGTGCACCAGTGTCATCCCTGGATCAGTAATGCTGACACGCATAGTACAAATGGAGGATTTATAACAGAGTAGCAATCACACACTTATTACAACGAGTATCTCAAAAGAGAAATAAGTATGATAAATATGGCTTAAGCCATCTAAATACGATAACAGCGGAAGACTTGGAAGATAAGTGAGTCCATCAACTCCAACGGGATCACTGAGTATAAGACCACGACCTAAGGCACCTTACTCGTCGTCTGAAAAGTCTGCAACATGAAACATTGCAGCCCGAAACGGGTCAGCACATGGAATATGCCGGCAAAATAACACATAGAGAGTAATGAACAGAATGATGCTATCACTACATGCATATTTGGCTGGTAGAAGGCTCTATGGTTACTGTTTTGCAAAAAGCCAATTTTTCCCTACTGCAAAGGAATAAATTTTATTTAACTATCATGGTGGTTGTTAAACATTGAGAATGGTTGACAGCATTCTCAATCCCAGTTAAGTATCATCATTAACCCAACAAAATTAATTAAAGTAACATGATGAGATTCACATGATAATCCAAGTACTAGATACTCAAGATGTCCATAACCGGGGACACGGCTAACCATGATTAGATTGTACACTCTGCAGAGGTTTGTGCACTTTTCCCCACAAGACTCGATCGCCTCCGCTTGATTCTCGCACTACATGATGTTTGAGAAACGGATGACCGAGACACAGTCTTTCAGAAGCGTTAGCACCTTACGATGGGTAGACCGGTACACCTACATCCCCTACATCTGCTAGTCTACCACTGTAAGAGTTCACACAACTTAATCAACTATGCTAGAGCCCATAATAGCTTGTGGCTGCACACGGAAGTTTCTAGCATGAATAATCTCATGATCCCTTTGAACCTGGGTGGCGGTCCAAAAGAAAACAGGCAATCCTGGAATACCCAGGTACCTCAATCCACCCAGATGTGAGTTTTAGTTGCCACCTTAAGTTTAACCATATATTAACAATCTCACATCTGTCATGGATACACTCAAACCCAATCCACGTCTACTAGCATAGCATAGCAATATAAGCAAACGTAGAAGTAACTCCCAAGGGTTTGATAATAAAACAGGTAATAGGTACTACCTCAACTACTTCCCAATACCCACAATTTAATTAGATCCTAACCATGCAATGTTTGAGGATTTGTCTAATGCAATAAAACTGGGTAGTAAAAGAGGTATGATCAAAGTGTTACTTGCCTTGCTGATGATCCGTGAAACCTAGAGATTCGAAGTAGCAAGCGGCGCACTCCGGGTACTCTATCGCAAACAAACAAGCATACAATAAGCACTCATAAAATGCACAAGTAAAACTCAAATAAAAGATCTAACCAGAAAGTTCAACTTAAGAACTCCGGTTTGCAAAAAGAATCAAATCAAACGAAGCAACGAAAGTCAAACGGCGAAAGAAACAAGCTTCATGTACTAATCTGGATCTAAGTCAAATTTTACAGTAGCAAAAACTTGTTTGAGTTGGTTAAACGGAAAGAGAATTTCGAGACGAAACTCTAGGCGCTTGAATCGCCTGATTCCGATAAACGAGCGAAAAGATAAACCAGAACGAAAATCTGATCAGAAATCGCGATCTGGAATAATCGCGGAAAAACCGACGAAAAAGAAAACTGACGAACAGTTAAACGAACGGACGTTCGTTAACAGCGACTAACCGACGAACACATTCGTTAAAACAAACAGATCGGTGAACGTTCACTAATTAATTAAACCAAAAAAATAAACCGGTTTAAAAAAATAAACCTAGGGTTTCGAAAAAAAATAAACCGAGCGGTTTAAAAAAAACTGGCGGTTCGGTCGGCGGCTCGGCTATACATCCGGCGAGGTATTCCGGCGAGCGGGACGGGGCTCCGGCGGGGTCTTCGGGTGCGGCGGGGTGCGGTGGGGCTCGGGGAGGCGACGGGCGGCGGCGTTCGGGAGATCCGGCGGCGGCTGCTTGCGCGGCGGCTTCGGGCGTCGGGGCTCCGGGGCTGGGGCGGGATGAGGTGATGGCGGCGGGGTCGAGGAGTATATAAGGAGGGGGGTGCCGTGGGGGAGGGGGCAAGGCGGCGGCGACGACGTGTCCTGGAGGGACACGGGCGGCGGCGGGAGTCTGTCTCCAGGTCGGGAACGACTCGGGGTGGGCTGCTGGGCCGCGCGGCTGGGCTTCGGCCCAGTCGGCGCTCGGGCGATTTTTTTTAAATAATATTTCCGCTGAACTAAAAAAATCCTAGAAAAATAAATAAAAATCCAAAAATGCCAAAACATATTTTCACCGTCTAATTAAAATAATTGAACGAGATGAACATTTTCTTGGCCCAAAAATGGAGTTTTGAAAACGTGCAATTTTTTTAATGCAATTAAAATTGCAAATAAAATCCGAATAAAATCAAATATTTGATTTTAATATTTTTCCTCCAATATTTCAATTATTTTGGAGAAGTCATATTTTCTCCTCTCATTTATTTTAATATGAAATATTTTTCGGAGAGAAAAATAATTAAAACCAAAAATCCTCGTTTTATTATTTGATAAAAATCAAATATGAAAACCGGGAAAAATCCCCACCTCTCTCCGAGGGTCCTTAAGTTGCTTAGGATTTTCGAGGATTTGCCAAAATGCAATAAAATATGCTATGCAATGATGATCTAATATATAACATTCCAAATTGAAATTTTGGAATGTTACAAACCTACCCCCTTAAGATGAATCTCGCCCTCGAGATTCGGGTTGGCTAGAAAATAGGTGAGAGTGGTTCTTCCGTAGATCTTCCTCTCGCTCCCAGGTGGCTTCATCTTCAGTGTGGTGACTCCACTGAACTTTGCAGAACTTGATAACCTTGCTGCGGGTGACTCGGCTGGCATACTCGAGAATCTTAACTGGTTTCTCCTCATAGGTCAAGTCACTTTCCAACTGAATCGCTTCCAGCGGCACTGTATCTCTCAGTGGTATCTCAGCCATCTCTGCGTGGCACTTCTTCAACTGGGAAACGTGAAATACATCATGAACTCCTGACAATCCTTCAGGCAATTCCAGCTTGTAAGCAACTTCTCCCATACGCTCCAAATCTTTGTATGGTCCGACAAAACGTGGCGCTAACTTTCCTTTAACTCCGAAGCACTTCACTCCTCGAAGTGGTGATACACGAAGATAAACTCTGTCTCCGACTTCGTGAACTGTCTCCTTGCGTTTAGAATCCGCATAACTCTTCTGCCTGGACTGGGCTACCTTGAGCCTATCGCGAATCAACTTCACTTCTGTTCAGACTCTTTAATCAAATCTGGTCCGAACAACTGACGGTCTCCAACTTCGTCCCATAACAATGGTGTTCTACACCTCCTTCCGTATAAAGCTTCGAAAGGGGCCATCTTCAAACTGGATTGGTAACTGTTGTTGTAAGAAAACTCTGCATACGGCAAATTGTCGTCCCAACTAGATCCATAATCTAGCGCACAAGCTCTCAGCATATCTTCCAAAATCTGATTGACTCTCTCGGTCTGTCCGTATGCCTGTGGGTGAAAAGTTGTACTGAATTCTAGCCTGGTTCCCAAAGTTTCATGTAACTGATTCCAAAACTTCGAGGTAAACTGGGTTCCTCTTCCTGATACAATGGTCCTCGGAACTCCATGCAGACATACGATTCTGGTCATGTATATCTTTGCCAACTTAGCACTGGTGTAAGTGGTCTTCACTGGGATGAAATGAGCTACTTTCGTCAAACGATCGACTACAACCCATATTGAGTCATAGCCTGAACGAGTCCTGGGCAATCCCGTGATAAAATCCATGCCTAGTTTATCCCACTTCCATTCGGGTATCGGCAATGGCTGTAGCAATCCTGCTGGCTTCTGATGCTCTGCCTTTACTCTCTGACATACATCACAAACTGCTACATACTCCGCAATATCCTTCTTCATTCCGGTCCACCAGAAAGTATCCTTCAAATCCAAATACATCTTGGTATTTCCTGGGTGAATCGAATACGGCGAATCATGGGCCTCTTGCAAGATCAACTTCCTGATCTCCGGATCATTAGGCACATAAACGCGGTCCTCAAACCATAAGGTATCGTGCTCATCCTCACGAAATCCCTTGGCTTTTCCTTTACTCATCCTTTTCTTTATTTCTGCAATCTCCTTGTCTGTCTTTTGAGCTTCCCTGATCTTTTCCATCAAGGTAGACTGAATCTCCAACGTTGCTACGTAACCTCTCGGTACTATCTCCAAACATAGCTCGCGAAGATCCTCGGCTAATACTTTCGGTAACTCTCCGGTCATGAGTGTGTTGACATGGCTCTTGCGGCTCAACGCGTCTGCTACTACGTTAGCCTTTCCGGGGTGATAATGCAATCTCATATCATAATCCTTTATGAGTTCCAACCATCTCCTCTGCCTGAGATTCAACTCCTTTTGCGTGAAAATGTACTTCAAACTCTTGTGATCCGTGTACACCTCACAGTGATTTCCGATGAGAAAATGTCTCCATGTCTTCAACGCATGCACTACGGCTGCTAACTCCAGATCATGCGTGGCATAATTCTTCTCATGGGGTTTAAGTTGTCGTGAAGCATATGAAACAACTCTTCCTTCCTGCATAAGCACTGCTCCAAGTCCTCGACGAGAAGCGTCGCAATAAACTTCATAATCCTTGCGTTGGTCTGGCAGAATCAACACTGGTGATGTAACCAAACGTTTCTTCAACTCCTGAAAACTAGCTTCACAATCCTCAGTCCAATTGAACTTGGTGTCCTTCTTTAACAGCTCTGTCATGGGCTTAGCAATCTTCGAGAAATTCTCAATGAACCTCCGGTAGTATCCTGCAAGTCCAAGAAAACTCCGGATCTCTCCAACTGACGTGGGTGATTCCCAGTTTGTCACAGTGTCGACTTTGGTGGGGTCTACTGCTATTCCTTCTCCGGATATAACATGTCCGAGGAATCCAACTTCCTTCAGCCAAAACTCACATTTGCTGAACTTGGCGTATAACTGATGTTCTCTGAGCTTCTCAAGTACCAAACGCAAATGCTCCTTATGCTCCTCTTCGTTCTTTGAGTAGACCAAAATATCATCAATGAACACCACGACGAACTTATCCAAAAACTCCATAAACACTTTGTTCATCAGGTTCATGAAATAGGCAGGTGCCTTAGTCAGACCAAATGACATAATGGTATACTCATACAGCCCATACCTGGTGGTAAAAGCCGTCTTAGGTATATCCTGCTCTCGAATCTTCAACTGATGGTATCCTGATTGTAGGTCGATCTTGGAAAATACCTTAGCTCCTTGTAAGCGGTCAAACAAATCATTGATCATCGGCAGTGGGTACTTATTCTTGATGGTCACTTCATTCAATCCTCGATAATCAACAACCATCCTCAACGATCCATCTTTCTTCTCCACTAGAAGTACGGGTGATCCCCAAGGTGACGAACTTGGGCGAATATAGCCTTTATCCAGTAACTCCTTAATCTGCTTCTTAATTTCTTCCAAATCCTTTGCGGGCATCCTGTACGGTCTCTTAGATATTGGTCCTGTGCCTGGCAAAAGTTCGATCAAAAACTCAATGTCTCTATCTGGTGGCATGCCTGGCAACTCTTCTGGAAATACATCCGGGTAATCCTTCACCACTGGTACTTCCTCCTGTACAACTCCTGATAAGGAATTCACTTGAGTCCTCTTCGGCACATGCCGGGATACATACTTAATCCTTCTTCCTTCTGGGGTGGTAAGCAAAATCGTCTTACTGGCGCAATCGATGTTTCCTCCGTACATCGATAGCCAATCCATACCCAAAATTACATCCAAACCTTGCGACTCCAAGATTATCAAGTCTGAGGGGAAAACATGCCTACCTATGGCCAATGGCATCTGAAAACATCCTTGGCTTGCCATATACTCTGCTCCTGGTGAACTTACTAGCATAGGTGTTTTAAGAACCTTGGTGGGCAGTTTATACTTATCCACAAATCCCCTTGATATGTATGAATGCGATGCACCAGTTCAAAAAGAACGAGTGCAGTAAATGACTTAACCAAAAACTTACCTATTACTGCATCAGGCTGTGCTTCAACCTCCTCCACGTAAACGTGGTTCACTTGTCCTTTGTTAAAAGGGTTCGGCTTCTTCCCAGAGCTTCCATTGACATTTCCATTCTGGGCTTCAGGACATTCATTGGCATAATGTCCAGTCTTCTGGCACTTAAAGCAAGTGACTTGGCTCAGGTCTCTCTTAGCTGGGGTTGAAGGGTTGGTACGGTTCTGGCCGTTGCTTCCTCCATTCCCATTACCATTCTTGGGGCCATTATGGTTGTGCGAACTACCTCCTCCATGGGTATGCTGAAACTGTCCTCCCGATTTCGGGGTAAAACGTGGCTTCTGCTGAGCTCCAGAATTGTACTTCCCTTGTCCATACTTCCTCTTACGGTTTTCAATCTGCTGTTGCTTCCCTTCAATCATGAGAGCTCTATCTACCAACTCCTGGTAGTTGTTGAAGGTTGCTACCATCAACTGCATGCTCAGCTCATCATTCAGTCCTTCCAGAAACTTCTCCTGCTTGGCTGCATCTGTAGCAACGTCATCTGGAGCATAACGTGCTAACTTACTAAAGTCCTCCACATACTGGCCTACGGTGCGTCCTCCTTGGCGTAGGTTGCGAAACTCACGCTTCTTCATGGCCATAGCTCCTGCTGAAACATGGGCAGTACGGAAAGCTTGCTGAAACTGGTCCCATGTGACAGTGTCAATAGGGTGTGTGGCTGTGTAATTCTCCCACCATGATGCTGCGGGTCCATCAAGCTGATGTGCGGCAAATCGCACTCTCTCCGCATCTGTGCATCCTGCAGTGGTCAACTCCCTTCCAACTTTGCGGAGCCAATCATCTGCAACAATCGGCTCGGTGCTGCTGGAAAACACCGGCGGATTTAGCCTCAAGAAACGGGCTAAGTGATCAACAGGTGGTGGTGGTGGGTTGTTGTTGTTGTTGTCGCCTTGGTTCTGTACTAACACTTGCATCAGGGCATTCTGCTGTTGAATCAACTGAGTGATCTCCGGTGGGAAAACAAATCCGGTGTCGCGTCTCGGAGGCATCTGATAGGTTTAGAAAAGATGAGAATTTAGAATAGAATGAGGTCTAGAGGGAAAACACTACCCATATGCATATGAGACAAACACAAACAATATCACTCAATCAAACAAGGCATACAATCGATCTAACTATCGTTACAAAAGTGCTCGGACTATACTTTTTACATGGGGAATACTACTACTGATATGGTGGTCTACTAGAAATTTTGATCGGTCGAAGACTCCATGATATCTGCTCCAGCTTCATCAACAAAGTCATCTTCACTGGGGTCCGAGTCGGTGTCGTCGATGATGATGTAGTTATCCGGGCAAGTAGAATCGTCATCTTCTCCTCCTGGTGCTGGGTCTCCCATGAATACTCCGATCTTCTTTATCAGGTCGTCATTCTTTTCCAACAACGTGGCGATCACCTCCTCATATCCATCGCGCGTAGACTTGAGTTCTTCCTCCAACTCCGTGATCTTGGTCAATGCCTTTTTCAGATCTATCATGTCTGCGCACATCTGGTTCTCCTGGCGACGAATGTGTTGGTTTTGCTCCTGGATGAAAGCTGCAATTGATCCATCCTTCTTGGTGCTGATCATCTCCCATTGCTCATCTCGGCGTCCACAAATCTGATAAATAGTATCCTTAAGCTCCCTGTGGTAGACTTCTCCAATGCGTCCCATAGAGATGTGGGCTGCCATGCTCTTCCCTAAACTCTAGGTTGGTGCATCAAAGGAAAACTCTATAGGCTCAGTGACTGGCGTAAACGTCCTTCCTGGAACTTGAACTTGAATCTTCCAGCGCTCCTCTTCTGGTAGTGTGGCGTTGTAGGTTCCGGTGAAGCTTGGTATTCCGATGTTCAGGTACTTAGTGACTTCCTTCAAGTGTCGTCCAAAAGGTGTCTCTTCATCCGGTTGCATGAACTTGTTCCTTGCATCCGCCATTCCTAAAAGAGTAGAAAGTGGAGAGGAGTCAGAAATGAGAAGAGAGTAGTGTTCTAGGGTTTAAGCTTAGTGGTCGTGTCCTACAGTCAGCGTGTGCTCTGATACCACCTTTGTAGCGACCAGACCTCAAACAGTCTGTGCTGCTGTGCACCAGTGTCATCCCTGGATCAGTAATGCTGACACGCACAGTACAAATGGAGGATTTATAACAGAGTAGCAATCACACACTTATTACAACGAGTATCTCAAAAGAGAAATAAGTATGATAAATATGGCTTAAGGCCATCTAAATACGATAACAGCGGAAGACTTGGAAGATAAGTGAGTCCATCAACTCCAACGGCATCACTGAGTATAAGACCACGACCTAAGGCACCTTACTCATCATCTGAAAAGTCTGCAACATGAAACATTGCAGCCCGAAACGGGTCAGCACATGGAATATGCCGGCAAAATAACACATAGAGAGTAATGAACAGAATGATGCTATCACTACATGCATATTTGGCTGGTAGAAGGCTCTATGGTTACTGTTTTGCAAAAAGCCAATTTTTCCCTACTGCAAAGGAATAAATTTTATTTAACTATCATGGTGGTTGTTAAACATTGAGAATGGTTGACAGCATTCTCAATCCCAGTTAAGTATCATCATTAACCCAACAAAATTAATTAAAGTAACATGATGAGATTCACATGAAAATCCAAGTACTAGATACTCAAGATGTCCATAACCAGGGACACGGCTAACCATGATTAGATTGTACACTCTACAGAGGTTTGTGCACTTTTCCCCACAAGACTCGATCGCCTCCGCTTGATTCTCGCACTACATGATGTTTGAGAAACGGATGACCGAGACACAGTCTTTCAGAAGCGTTAGCACCTTACGATGGGTAGACCGGTACACCTACATCCCTTACATCTGCTAGTCTACCACTGTAAGAGTTCACACAACTTAATCAACTATGCTAGAGCCCATAATAGCTTGTGGCTGGACACGGAAGTTTCTAGCATGAATAATCTCATGATCCCTTTGAACCTGGGTGGCGGTCCAAAAGAAAAACAGGCAATCCTGGAATACCCAGGTACCTCAATCCACCCAGATGTGAGTTTTAGTTGCCACCTTAAGTTTAACCATATATTAACAATCTCACATCTGTCATGGATACACTCAAACCCAATCCACGTCTACTAGCATAGCATAGCAATATAAGCAAACGTAGAAGTAACTTCCAAGGGTTTGATAATAAAACAGGTAATAGGTACTACCTCAACTACTTCCCAATACCCACAATTTAATTAGATCCTAACCATGCAATGTTTGAGGATTTGTCTAATGCAATAAAACTGGGTAGTAAAAGAGGTATGATCAAAGTGTTACTTGCCTTGCTGATGATCCGTGAAACCTAGAGATTCGAAGTAGCAAGCGGCGCACTCCAGGTACTCTATCGCAAACAAACAAGCATACAATAAGCACTCATCAAATGCATAGGTAAAACTCAAATAAAAGATCTAGCCAGAAAGTTCAACTTAAGAACTCCGGTTTGCAAAAAGAATCAAATCAAACGAAGCAAGGAAAGTCAAACGGTGAAAGAAACAAGCTTCATGTACTAATCTGGATCTAAGTCAAATTTTACAGTAGCAAAAACTTGTTTGAGTTGGTTAAACGGAAAGAGAATTTCGAGACGAAACTCTAGGCGCTTGAATCGCCTGATTCCGATAAACGAGCGAAAAGATGGCGGCGGCGGCGGCGACGTGTCCTGGAGGGACACGGGCGGCGGCGGGAGTCTGTCTCCAGGTCAGGGACAACTCGGGGTGGGCTGCTGGGCCGCGCGGCTGGGCTTCGGCCCAGTCGGCGCTCGGGCGATTTTTTTTAAATAATAATTCCGCCAAACTAAAAAAAGTCCTAGAAAAATAAATAAAAATCCAAAAATGCCAAAACAAAATTTCACCATCTAATTAAAATAATTAGAACGAGATGAACATTTTCTTGGCCCAAAAATGCAGTTTTGAAAATGTGCAATTTTTTTAATGCAATTAAAATTGCAAATAAAATCCGAATAAAATCAAATATTTGATTTTACTATTTTTCCTCCAATATTTCAATTATTTTGGAGAAGTCATATTTTCTCCTCTCATTTATTTTAATATGAAATATTTTTCGGAGAGAAAAATAATTAAAACCAAAAATCCTTGTTTTATTATTTGATAAAAATCAAATATGAAAACCGGGAAAAATACCCAACTCTCTCCGAGGGTCCTTGAGTTGCGTAGGCTTTCGAGGATTTGCCAAAATGCAATAAAATATGCTATGCAATGATGATCTAATATATAACATTCCAAATTGAAAATTTGGAATGTTACAAATTTTCAGAGGAAGAAATATGTTTAGGAAAATATACCAAGGTGGTTCTTCAAGGAAGCAAGGACCGAGGCCCGCAATGCGTGAGCCAGACCATGAACTACCAAGAGAAGCTCAGGTGCGGCCTTGTGAATGGCCGTAAGAAGATTTCATGGTCCGAGCAGGAATTAAGGAGGAATTTGACGCATATGTGCGTAATGCTGAACTCGAGGGCTTCATGCTAGATAAGTGCCCTTAGTATTATCACCTAACTGATTCCTTTGTGAGAAGGTTCAAATTTTCATCTTCACGTAATTCTCACACTGTCCTATTTGATCTCTATGGTAAATCTTATACTATGGACTTAGAAGATTTTAATACTGTTTGTAAACTTCCGCAATGGGGTAGTGCTAGTGAACCTTGCAAATCTGAGTTTAAAGATTTTCTTGCTAGTATCACTGTGGGGGAATCTAGGGAAATAACACAAGCTACCATAGGGAACATTCATTTTCCTGCTATACATTATTTTGCTCTCTTTATAGGTAGATGCATAAACGGTAAGGATGAGGCATGTCACATGTGTGTTCCTGATCTTAGTGTTCTCAAGAGTACTATTTTAGGAGATAAACAATATAACTTGGGGGCCATTTTTGCACGAAGGTTGCATAATAATGGTTTAAGTGGAGACTTGTTTGGTGGGATTAATGCAACCCGTGTGGCTAATTTTCTTGAGATACCCATACATGAAAATGATATGGAATTGCCTCCCGCTTATCTAGATTATGATGCTATGGTTCGCCATCAGTTTATTGAGAGGAATGAACAGCCTCTCCAGTACCGACTAATGTTTGACAGGCTCCGCACTTTCCATGTTGCTCTCCCTGCTCCTACTTTCTTTGACTTTCAGGCAAAAGGGAGATATATTATAACCAGGGAGGAGGCGAACGATTATAAGAGGAAGACGGAGGCAGCTCACCTCCAAGTTGCAGCTCATGAGGCAATAGCTGCTGCTTCTCAGTACGACCCCAGCTACAACTTTGATCCATGGGCATAGACCAACTTAGGCCAAAAGCCTAGGCTTGGGGGAGTACGTATTTCTCACCGACATTACATTCATGTTCACACACTCATGCTAGTTGTCGGTGCTCATACCTTTTAATTGTAATATCCATGCTAGTTTATTTTTATTTTCTAGCCTTCTTCTTGTGTGTTTGATAAACCTTAAGAAAAAACCCAAAAAAATAGTTGTAGCTTTTAGCTAGTTTACTTTCCATGCATGTAGTAGTAATAATTAAAAAAGAAAACAAAAAAAGATTTCTCGTTCTTCTTTTGCTTGTTGGGAGCTTTCCCGTGTAAATAGTTTTGTTCCCTTTCTTTTCTTTGGGGGTCGAGAGGCGAAGACCATAATGAAAATGATGAAGTGGCTCTTATATGCGATATTGTTGATTTAACCAAGAGCCCATGTTACCTTGTCTTCTCCTTTGTATTAAATGCTTGCAGATTCCAGCTTAGTCCAATGCACGTGCACTATTATTATTATTCACACCGTTCGGTCATGCAAGTGAAAGGCAATAATGACGATATATGATGGACTGATTGAGATAAGAGAAGCTGGTATGAACTCGACCTCTCTTGTTTTTGTAAATATGATTAGTTCATCATTCCTGATTCAGCCTATTATGAATGAAACATGTTTGCAATGACAATTACATATTATAGTTGCTTATGCCATGCTTAATTATCTAGGAGTTTATAATGGTTTACCTTGCATGCCAACATGCTATTAAAATGGTTGTGATGTGGTATGATAGGGTGGTATCCTCCTTTGAACGATTCGAGTGACTTGACTTGGCACATGTTCACACATGTAGTGGAAACAAAATCAACATAGCCTCCACGATATTTATGTTCATGGTGGATTATATCCTACTCATGCTTGCACTCAATGTTTATTAATTTTAATGCATGTTCATGACTATTGTCGCTCTCTAGTTGGTCGCTTCCCAGTCTTTTTCTAGCCTTCACTTGTACTAAGCGGGAATACTGCTTGTGCATCCACTTCCATAAACCCCAAAAGTTACTCCATATGAGTCCACCATACCTTCCTATATGCGGTATATACCTGCCGTTCCAAGTAAATTTGTATGTGCCAAACTCTAAACCTTCAAATGAAATTCTGTTTTGTATGCTCGAATAGCTCATGTATAAACTAGGTTTGTCTGTATCCTCCATGCTAGGAGGATTATTCTCAAGAGGAGTGGACTCCGCTCCTCACTCACAAGAAAATGGCTGGTCACCGGGATGCCCAGTCCCATGCTCTAAGCAAATCAAATTGAAATAATTGCAAACAAAACTCCCCTAGGGTTGTTGCTAGTTGGAGGCACTCGTTGTTTCAAGCCAGCCATGGATTGATGCTTGTTGGCGGTGGGGGAGTATAAACTTTACCATTGTGCTTGGGAACGGCCTATAATGTGTGTAGCATGGAAGATATCGAGATCTCTCGGTTGTTATGTTGACATTGGAAGTATGCCGCTCAAAATATTATTTATCTCTGCTTTAAAACCGAGCTCTGGCACCTCTACAAATCCCTGCTTCCCTCTGCGAAGCGCCTATCTATTTACTTTTATGTTGAGTCATCATACTCTTATTAAAAAGCACAAGTTGGAGAGCACAGCTGTCATTTGCATCCATTATTATTAATTTATATTGAGTATGACTATGATTGGATCTCTTTTACCATGAATTACAATGTTTAGTCAGTCCTTGATCTTCAGAGGTGCTCTGCATTTATGTTTTGCGGTCTCAGAAAGGGTTAGCGAGATACCATCTTGTTATATCATATTATGATTGTTTTGAGAAAGTGTTGTCATCCGAGATTTATTATTATTGCTCGCTAGTTGATTATGCCATTGATATGAGTAAATATGAGACCTAAGTGTTATTGTGAATATGGTTAGTTTGTAATTTTTGCTAAAAACTTGAATGCTGGCTTTACATATTTACAACAACAAGAGCAAACAGAGTTTGTAAAAGTTTTTCTTTATCACTCTCAGTTTATCAACTGAATTGCTTGAGGTCAAGAGAAGGTTTAAGCTTGGGGGAGTTGATACGTCTCCATCGTATCTACTTTTCCAAACACTTTTGCCCTTGTTTTGGACTCTAACTTGCATGATATGGATGGAACTAACCCGGACTGACGCTCTTTTCAGCAGAATTGCCATGGTGTTATTTTTGTGCAGAAATAAAAGTTCTCGGGATGACCTGAAACTTCACGGAGAATATTTTTAGAATTAATAAAAAATATTGGCGAAAGAATCAAGGCCAGGGGGCCCACACCCTGTCCACGAGGGTGGGGGCGCGCCTACCCCCCTGGGCGCGCCCCCTGCCTCGTGGGCCCCTGGTGCTCCACCGACCTCAACTCCAACTCTATATATTCACGTTCGGGGAGAAAAAAATCAAGGAGAAGGATTCATCGCGTTTTACGATACGGAGCCGCCGCCAAGCCCTAAACTCTCTCGGGAGGGCTGATCTGGAGTCCGTTCGGGGATCTGGAGAGGGGAATCCGTCGCCATCGTCATCATCAACCTCCCTCCATCACCAATTTCATGATGCTCACCGCCGTGCATGAGTAATTCCATTGAAGGCTTGCTGGACGGTGATGGGTTGGATGAGATTTACCATGTAATCGAGTTAGTTTTGTTAGGGATTGATCCCTAGTATCCATTATGTTCTGAGATTGATGTTGCTATGACTTTGCTATGCTTAATGCTTGTCACTAGGGCCCGAGTGCCATGATTTCAGATCTGAACCTATTATGTTTTCATGAATATATGCGAGTTCTTGATCCTATCTTGCAAGTCTATAGTCACCTACTATGTGTTATGATCCGGCAACCCCGAAGTGACAATAATCGGGACCACTCCCGGTGATGACCGTAGTTTGAGGAGTTCATGTATTCACTAAGTTTTAATACTTTGGTCCGGTACTCTATTAAAAGGAGGCCTTAATATCCCTTAGTTTCCAATAGGATCTCGCTGCCACGGGAGGGTAGGACAAAAGATGTCATGCAAGTTCTTTTCCATAAGCACGTATGACTATATTCGGAATACATGCCTACATTCCATTGATGAATTGGAGCTAGTTCTGTGTCACCCTATGTTATAACTTTTGCATGAGGAATCGCATCTGACATAATTCTCCATCACCGATCCAATGCCTACGAGCTTTTCACATATTGATCTTTGCTTAGTTTACTTTACCGTTGCCACTGTTACAATTACTACAAAACTGCTACTGTTACTTTTGCTATCGTTACCGTTACTTCCCTATTCTCTTGCTACTAAATACTTTGCTGCGGATATTAAGTTATCCAGGTGTGGTTGAATTGACAACTCAACTGCTAATACTTGAGAATATTCTTTGGCTCCCCTTGTGTCGAATCAATAAATTTGGGTTGAATACTCTACCCTCGAAAATTGTTGCGATCCCGTATACTTGTGGGTTATCAGTATTAAGCATGTTCTAGTAAACATGCCTAACACATTTTTGCTATTTCCCTACCTTTTTATAGACATCTGGGCCATTCTCTGCTCTGGCAGCACCTGCATTGTGATGTTTAACTATGCCAATTGCATTTTATCATTACCGGTTTCAATGTCTATTAAGCCTGTTGCAATTAACAATTGAATCCATTTTTAAACAGTTGCATTTCAATGGCTACAAACTTACAAAACATGACTTAGGATGTTGTTAAGCCTGTTGCAATTAACAGTTGTATCCATTTTTTAATCTGTCCATTTGCTACCATGCTACTCTCCGCAATGAAGATATACTAGAGATGCTGCTCCATTTGCTATTTTTGGTGGATGCTAACCCTATTGTACTTAACATGCTTGTCCATGTACTTACGCAGGGTCATAACGGCCGATGCTGTTGTTTGCCATCAAGGTTAGCTGCATCCCATTTCTTACAGTATTTCACATCATTTGTGCAATTGCAGTTTAACTTCTACCATTTACTGGTTGCCTGTAGGTACACATGTCAGTGGCACTGATCCATGCTTCGACCTGGAGGAACAGCTCGCCTCCGCCGCCGCTGACTTTGGGCGGGCTCTGGCCAAGATGAAGTGCCCCAGCAACTACCTCTCAGTACTTACCAAGTATGTACCCACCAGTTCAATCTTACCAATACCAGTTGCAATCAATGGCTATGTTTTGTACTGTCGATGTATTAAGCATGTTGTAGTAAACATGCCTAACACGTTTGAGCTATTTTCCCTACCTTTTTATAGACAACTGGGCCATTGTCTGCTCTGGCAGCACCTGCCATGTGATGTTTAACTCTGCCAATTGCATTTTTATCAGTACCGGTTTCAATGGCCATTAAGCCTGTTGCGATTAACAATTGTATCCATTTTTAAAGAGTTGTATTTCAATGGCTACAAACTTACAAAACATGAATTAGGATGTTGTTAAGCTTTTGCAATTAACAGTTGTATCCATTTTTTAATCCGTCCCTTTGCTACCGTGCTACTCTTCGAAATGAAGATATCACTACAGATGTTGCCGTTATATTACGATTTGCAATTTTTGGTGGATGTTAACCCTGTTGTAGTTAACATTGGCTTTCCATGCACTTACACAGGGCTACAATGGGCGATGTTGTTGTTTGGCGTCGAGGTTAGCTGCATCCCATGTCTTATACACCATCTATTCCTAAATATAAGTATGTTTAGAGATTCCAATATAGACTACATAAGGAGCAAAATGAGTGAATCTAGATTCTAATCTAAACTATATCTATAATTCTATATACATCCGTATGTAGTTCATATTGAAATCTCAAAAAAAACTTGTACTTAGGAACATAGGTAGTTGTATTTTACATCATTTGTGCAATCTCAGTTTAGCTTCCAACATTTACTGGTTGCTTGTAGGTACATATATGAGGGGTACTGATCCACGCTTTGATCCCTTTTGCGTATGGGGCAATGATATATTCATGAACGAGTGTCAAGTGAGGAAACTAAGAAAGATTGTTAGGCGAAAGAAACGGGTGATTGGAATTAAGCTCTTTATTTACACTTTGTCAAAGACAACAGTGAACTTTAGGATGATAAGTAATGTGTTGCCTTTCCCCCTGCCCACAACAAGTTACTCTATTAGACCTCAGTATCTGATATTTTTCTCTTTTCAGTTGTTTCCGAAGCTATTTACTGATGATTACCTTGCAAACTACATGACCGGAGTGGAGGCAACTAAGGTTAAAGTATATAATTCATGCTACCATGATAATGCTCTAGAAGTCTTCCTGAAGGCGGTGAAGGATGGGCGGGAGATCGTCACAAGGGGTTGGACAAAAGTGGTTCATGCCTATGGCATGCAGGAAGGCACATTATGGGCATTCCGCTTCTTCAACACCGTCGGCGGTCAAAATGATTTACACGTGTCTCTTCACCTTTACCGCCTTTAAATATTGTGGTTCATCATAGTTAATTGCTGCCTAATCCTGTAATTACTGAACATATTGTACTGGCAATTTTATTTATGGGTTCGTTGTTGAACCATTGTGCTGAGAATTTGAATTGCACGTTTTGTATTTCAAAATTTCCAATTAGAATAAAAATTACAGGCAAAAATAAAAATAGAACAGACGGCCATGGACCTTTGCAAACGGTTCTAGCAGTAAAAGCGCTTGCGATGGATAGCCCAATGCCACATAGTTTTCTACATCAAATCGTGTGTGATGTAGTTAATGAAAGCAAACAGTTAACCAAGGCAGGGCGTGTGTGACAGTTACACCTTTCACACACAAACGTATAGATAAAACCGTGTGGGATGTACATCTGAACGGAAACGTTTTCCCTGGATTGACTGTGTGGGATGTACATAAGAATGGAAACGTATTCCTTGGATTGACTGTGTGTGATATACATACGAACGGAAATGTTTTTCTGGGATTCACCGTGTGGGATGTACATACCTACGGAAATGATTTTCTCGGATTATCGTGTGGGATGTACATACCTACGGAAATGATTGGGTTTTGATGCCTCGCCCGATCGCACACGGCCCCAGCCTGGGTCCCAGGAGGGCCTATCCCCGATGATTTCTGGGTCGCGTGGGAAGGACACCCTATCGCACACACTCACTTGGCGACGGGTCCAAACGCCGTTGCGGAAAGGGGTAAAAAACCGTTTGTTTAGGACCGACGCGTACCAGTGACCTATGTCTGGCCAGATGATGATGGATGTCGTGTGTTAGTGTCAAAACCGGCAGACCTCGGGGTAGGAGGTCCCGAGTTGTGGATCTACAACAGATGGTAAGAGGAACGGAGGGACGATGTTTTACCCAGGTTCGGGCCCTTTTGATGGAGGTAAAACCCTACGTCCCGCTCTTGTATATATTAATGGAAATGTATCAAGTACAGAGTTGATCTACCTCGAGATCGTAAGATGTGGTCCAACTCTAGGGCTAGGTGAATGATATTGCGTTAATGTCCCCTCTGTGGGCTAAACCCCATGGCATATATATACGCCAGGTTGGGTATCTAGGATTACAAGGTCGGTATCTGGGCATAAGGCGGCAGGACAAATCTTGGAGTATACGACAAGTCTTCGATGGAGGTAGTCTCGATCATGCCTCCTACATATTGCCTCCGGAGTCCATCTTGAGTACGAGTGAAGGCCCATAGGCCCAACCCAAGGAGCATGGGCCGACTAGGTCAGCACCCCCTAATCCGGGACACCGTCAGTAGCCCCCGAACTGGTCTCGTATGCCGAGGACAACCCTCTTAACGAAAGCAACCTCGGATGCGGAGTCCTTGGATCAACATACGAGTCCCCCTTTATAATTCTCGAACCACTCATTTAAAGGAGTGATGCCAACCGAGGCTTAGCCGAGCTTGTACCCTGCCCGAAGAGATCAGATAACTTGGCCTCGAAGGCCAACCATATAGGTATGAATAGCCCCACCTAGCCTGACAACTTTATCGAAGCGGCTAACCCCACGAAGGGTCGGGCAGTTACTGCTTCCCTTAAATCATGGCTCGAGGCGGCCTTTTTACTAGCACATCCCATCGAGGGGGAGATCGTGCCCGTTTTCTTAGGGATATCATCAAGATTTTGTTTCCCCCCATATGCTTAATGACATCTCTCGTGGGAGTGGCGTTTTTGTCGGTGCAGCAAGGGGGACTCGTGGCCTTTCACCAGCCTATAAGAGCGAAAGAGAGGACATCACAATCGACCACACTCTCATTTCCCCTGCCGGCTGCTTCGCCTAGCTATAGCGCCCAGATCCAATCTTGCACCCCACTCCCTTAGAAAATCCCAACTCCCACATCCGTCAATAGCCGACACCCTCAAAAGGCACTGGGGTGGCTCCACCATGACGGACGACACCATCCTAGAGCTGCACGACGCATGACATCTTTCTGCCAACATTGCCGCCCGCACTCCGGGCGTGGATCAACAAGTGCCCGCTCCCAACGGAAGGGAGTGGGTAGTCTTCGTCCCCCACCTTATCCGAGGTTGTAACATCCCAAAATTCTAAATTTTGCAATGTTATATTAAATAAATAGTTTTGATTGTTTGATTGTGGTATGGTTGCTTGCGTGAAATTGAGTGAAATTTGAAACTTTTTGAAAGTTAAAATGAGAGGAAATGAAATGACTTTCCCAAACTTTCACTTTGTTTTCTGATCTCCATGAATTCAAACTCTTTTCAAATACAAAACCCTGCAGAGAAGATAACATGACTTCTTCCATTTAATTAAATGAAAAAGGGTTTTTGAAAATATTTGAAATTCGTTTGGAAATATTTCAAATTCGGAAACTTTAAGCAACTCAATGATTTTCATGAGAGAAGATAAAATGACTTCTTCAAAACATATGAAATATGAGTTGGAAGTTTCAAAGAATTAAATTTAAAAGTCCTTTTGAAATTATTTTCAATTTGGAGTTATTTGGGTTTTATTCACATTAATTTTCTCCAAAAATAAAATATATGGAAATTAAGGTAAAATGATTCCCTACATTAGAAAATTGGACAGAAATAAATTGAAATCATTTTGGTATTTTTAAACTTATTTTTATTGGGTTTTAAATAAATCAGTAACACTCTTTGCTTTATTTAAATTTTAGTGGATTTTATTTGTCGCTAGAAAAATGTTCAGGTTGTAGAAAATCTTTCTCTGAAAATTTTGATATATTATATGCCTATGTATTATTTTATTTATTTTGGTTTTATTTTATTTTATTGTGTGTGTAAAAAACGTTATCCGCCGACTGGGCCGGCCCAGCTAGCAGGAGGCGGCCCAGCCAACCGAGCGGCCCACCGCGCCTCGTCCCCGACACCGAGCCGGTGTCCGGCCGGCGTACGCCACCGTCGCCGTGGTCGAGGAGGACTCCTCCTCATGCCCCTTGCCCAAGCCAACGCCGCCCCCTCCCCCTGGCCTTTAAATAGCCGCGCACCGCCCCGCCGCCTCACCTCTCCTCCTCGCATCTCACTGCTGCCGCCTCGAGCCCCGCATCCCGCCGCCGCGCACTTCTCGCCGCTGCCAGCCTGCGCAGCACGCCTCCCCGCTTGCTTCGCCGCCGCCGCCGCCGCCGCCGCCCACCAGAGCCGCCGCAGTCTCGCCGCGCCACCCCGTCGTAGCCCGCACTCGCCGGAGCCCGCCGCCGTCGGTTTTTCCCACCGAACCGGTAGTAAACCGCCCCGGTCCAGTTTATTTTTTTTAGTTTTTTCTTCGGTTTTTCTTTTTAAAGCCGGTTTTATTAGTTAGTTAGGTTATTTAGTGGGCGTTCGCTAGTTTAGGTTCTGTAGTGAATGGTTTTCGTCTTATAAGCTTCTGCAACGAATGTTCGTTCATTAGATTTTTCTTTTTCTGTTTTAATTTCGGCCAGGGACCTAGATGCAATTAGTTTGTTTACAGTTTAGCCCCTGATCTTCAAACCCTCACTACTTTTTGCTCGTTTATCCAAATCCAACGAAACCAACGCCCACTTCTTTGTTATGATCCCCTCTATCCAGATAACCAACTTAAACATATTTTTGAAAGTTTAAAATTTGATTACAAACAGATTTGAATTCAAACTTCTTTTGATCATAACTCAAGTTTTATAACTCCGATTTAATTGATTCTTTTCGCTAATTGAAGCTCTTGACCTAAACTTTCTGATAAGACCAAATCCAAATAATTTTGGTACTTTTAGAAAATGTTTTCTATTGCAAGAGTTAATTGCTTGTTTTTGAAGTTTTATGAAATTCTTTTCTTCGATTCTTTTGCATGAGTGCTTATGTATGAAATTGCTTGCTCACGATAGATTGACCGGAGTGTGACGAGTAGAACTATCGGGAGTTATGAGTGCGAATCATCTTCATCAACAGTACAAGGCAAGTTCACACTTTGATCCCTTTATTACCCTGTTTTTATGCATTAGTTTCAACCCTCAAACATTGCATGGTTAGGATGTGATAACATGTGGGTATTGGGTTGTAGTTGATGAGATAGGAACCTATTGTCTTATATTCAAACCCTGGGTATTATTGCGTTATGCTTCTACTACCTCGCTATGCTCGTAGACGTGGATTGGTATGTGAGATTCATGAAAGATGAGAGAGTGATATTAACTAAGGGAAACTCAAGGTGGCTACTTTAACACACATCTGGGTGGAATGGTTGGAGCACCCTGGGGATACCAGTGGCTTGCTCGGGCATCTGGGGAATCCAGCGTTTTCCTAGGAGATCCCGGGGTATCCGTGTGATCATCCTATTGGAATGCCACCCAGGCTCAAAGGGATCATAAGATTATTCATGCTAGAAACTTCCGTGTGCAGCCACAAGCCATTATGGGCTCTGGCATAGTTGAGTATGTTGTGTGACCTCTTTCAGTGGTAGACTAGCAGATGTAGGGATGTAGGTGGTACGGTCTACCCATCGTAAAGAGTTAATGCTTCTGAAAGACTGTGTCTCGGTCATCCGTTTCTCAAACACCATGTAGTGCGAGAAATTCAAGGAGGAGATCGAGTCTTGTGGGGAAAATACGCAAAACACTGAAGAGTGTATAAACTAATCATGGTTAGCCGTGTCCTCGGTTATGGACATCTTGAGTATCTGGTACTTGAATTATTGATTTGATCTCATCACTCTATTTAATGAAATTGTTGGGTTATTTATGATTTGGGATTGAGTTGGGGTTACCTTCTCAATAATTTTTCAACAAACTATGTAGTTAAATAAAATATATTCCTTTGTTGTAGGAAAAAATTAGCTTTGTGCAAACTTTAAACTTAGAGCCTCCACCAGCCAAATATGCATGTAGTGATAGCCATTATTCAGCATTGCTCTACAGTGTGAAATTGCCAGTACATTCAATGTACTGACCTACATGGCTGCAACGTCTCTTGTTGCAGGCATCTTACGACGAGTAAGTGATACGTTAGGGTTATGATGTCTACACTCAACTTTGCCGTTGGTGTTGATGGGAATCCACAACTTTGTTGTTATTTCCGCTATATGGATTGAGGTAATAGTATTTACGTTACTTTATACTTGTGATTTACCTTTGTTATAAATCCTCGAGTACTGTGTGTGTCAGCATACCGATCCAGGGATGACACTTAAGCACAGAGACTTGATCGTCTGAGGTCAGGTCGCTTCAAGATGGTATCAGAGCACATGTTGACTGTAGGACGTGACTCCTAGAAACTGGCAAGCCCATAGGAAAGATTTTCTCTAAAACTTATTTTCAAAAAGATCTTTTACCTCTCTTCTTTTCTGAGCTTTATCAAATATTCCCTTTTAGTTAGATTATACCCCTTTCCCCTTTTGACCACACGAAGATTTAGCCGATGAGACCACTCCAAGGAGTACAAGATAACGGACAACTAAGACCACTTTGGAATGAAGAGGATTTTACCGTGCATTATAATAATGGAAACTACAACGGTTGAAGACTCTGAAGACTAGGAAAATTTGAAGGCTCTGAAGAATTTCCAGATTTGTATAACCTAGGAAGGCTACCCTTATGGAACTTGTCAGACTATTGAAGCTGTCAATACCCGAGATCAAGGTGTGTCAGAGAAAGACCGGAACATGGGGCGTTAAAACTCAAAGTTTTTGTCAAGAAAACCCTAAGGCAGGAGATACCAACTATGGAATGATAGCTCATGGCAATGACATGGGCATAATCACGGCTATCCATGATGTTATCTTCTGCTCACGCTATTGTCACCGTGCTGAGTTAAGCATGCATTTCTTCAGAAGGATTGGATGACAAAAGGGCTAATGGAGCACCTATCAGCAAAAGATGAAGTTTTAACCTTAGCTGGTGTGTCGCCAAGATCTGGAGTATTACATCAAGAAGTTTAAGATGGATCTTCAGGAAGCCGTAATTCACAAGGAAGTACTTCGTGAAGAACTCAGGACCCAGAAGCTGAAAGTAGCCAAGCTGGAGGAGCGAAACCTCGAGATACCGGAGATTCGTCAGGAACTGAAGGACAGTAGGACCATGGTTCATGCCAAGGATGTTGAAACCCGGAAGTTTGGAATGCAACTCCAGAAATATTAAAGGACGTCACGAGAGACTTCGCGTCAACAGAGATGATCTGGCAAGAAAACTTGCGAAGGACAAGCACGATCGGAAGAAGCCATCGGAGACAAGAACAAGACTTGAAGAGTTTGGAGACTTTGAAGATTTATTGACCTTTAGAAGACCAAACCCCTGTTATATACCTACGTTAGATGCGACGATTGTGAGCTGTCATTTGTTTGATTTTTTCCAACAGCCACAAAGTAAAATCTGTCTTTTCAAAACTATGGTTTGTATTGTGTGTACCCCTCTCTATCTCTCTTATCTCACCCCAAAACCCATGGACCCAATAGAGGATGAATGGAGATGAACTCATATTTTCTGGACCGATAAGTCAATTAGAGACAGACCGATGGATTCAGAACATGGAAGATCACATGAAGAATCACACTATAGCCGGAAAGGATATGGCCCAGCATGCTCTTAAGTGCTTTGAAAGAGGTGCTGCTACTTGGTGGAGGATGTACCAAACCATCAATGGATGGCAAAGAGTAACCACTTGGGAAGAATTTAAGTTGACTCTGTTAAAGTCTTGTCTTGTGTCCCAGAAATTGAAGCCTTATGGAAATGATATGAAGAAGCCTTGTGCATGCAAGCTCTGTGGATAAATAGGACACAACCATAAGTAACACAAGGATGAATGCCCTCATTGTGAAGAAAGTTACCCAGGGGAAGAATGCCCCACTAGGCAGGTAACTTGTTTCTTGAATTATTGATTTGATCTCATCGCTCTATTTAATGAAATTGTTGGGTTATTTATGATTTGGGATTGAGCTGGGGTTACCTTCTCAATAATTTTTCAACAAACTATGTAGTTAAATAAAATATATTCCTTTATTGTAGGAAAAAATTAGCTTTATGCAAACTTTAAACTTAGAGCCTCCACCAGCCAAATATGCATGTAGTGATAGCCATTATTCAGCATTGCTCTATAGTGTGAAATTGCCAATACATTCAATGTACTGACCTATATGGCTACAACGTCTCATGTTGCAAGAATCTTACGACGAGTAAGTGATACGTTAGGGTTATGATGTCTAGACTCAACTTTGCCGTTGGTGTTGATGGGAATCCACAACTTTGTTGTTATTTCCGCTATATGGATTGAGGTAATAGTATTTACGTTACTTTATACATGTGATTTACCTCTGTTATAAATCCTCGAGTACTGTGTGTGTCAGCATACCGATCCAGGGATGACACTTAAGCACAGAGACTTGACCGTCTGAGGTCAGGTCGCTATAGAGGTCTGGGGTTCCTGTTGCACCCATTCGTGTGCGGAATTATGTTCTACTACAGGCTTTACTTCCACCACATGGCCCCGAAATCCATCCTCCACCTCGCCTCCTTCATCATACTCTGCGAGGCCTTCCTCCGCTGCGAGCCGCACTTCAACCTATGGCTGAAGACTTTCAGGGTCAAGCCGAAGTCTAGCAGCTCCGATCTGGCGGAGTGCAGAGGGGCCATGGTCAGCAAGAACCAAGGCGCCGAATGGTTCAAGGGCACCTTCATCGAAACAGTGAAGGAGTGGCAGTGGGAGTGGTTCTACATCAGCAAGCCGCTCACCCCTGGCTAGGCCGAGGTCCCAGTCTTTTTGGCCGGGCCTCCGAAGAAGCTCAAGACCTGGAGCGAGAAGGGTGTCGCCTGGGGGAACCCAGATGAGGTGGAGATGTTGATAAAGAAGATCAAGTGGTGGTCCACCGATAAGGACCTCCAGCTCCCCGATGTGTTAATATTATGCTCAATCGTCGTATTCTTTCGTTCCAACTCCAGGCCAAGCCGATGTGGGAGCACAAGCCCGAGGATGCGGGGCCCATCCTCCACTTCTTCCACGCCACTTTGGCCAGCATGTCACTACTGCAGGATGCTGCTAACGTGACACTACAATCAGAGACCTTCGACGAAACTGCGTGTGGTGCATTGATCGCAATGGTGAAGTAAAAAACCATCAAAAAATATGCAAAACGTTTGTGATGGTGGATACATCAAACACGGTTCAGATTTTAGATGCGTGTGCGATGCGGGGCATATGGTTGATCCCTATGAACTGTTTGGGATGATACAGAACAACAAAAATGGGCAGCTAGATCAGGGTGTGTGCGATATACGGCATACAGTTCACCCCGATAAACTGTCTGTGATGAGGTGGAACAACATAAACTGGCAGCCAGATGAAGGTGTGTGCGATATACAGCATACAGTTCACTCGGATGAACTATTTGTGATAGGCAACACAAAAGAAACGGTCAGCCCGATGAATGTGTGTGCGATATACGACATACAGTTCACTCGGATGAACTGTTTGTGTTGAGCCAAGAGAACAGAACCGGTTCTACTTAACAAAATGTGTGTGATACGCAGCAAACATGTCTGCAATCGAAAATGTGTGGGAAGACCGATAACAACACAGACGATTCCTATTAACAAGTGATACGTCTCCAACGTATCTATAATTTTTATTGTTCCATGCAATTATATTATCTGTTTTGGATGTTTTATATGGATTAATATGCTATTTTATATGATTTTTGGGACTAACCTATTAACCTAGAGCCCAGTGTCAGTTCCTGTTTTTTCCTTGTTTTAGAGTTTCGCAGAAAAGGAATATCAAATGGGGTCCAAACGGAATAAAATTTTCTCGATGATTTTTCTTGGACTAGAAGACATCCTGAGGACTTGGAGTACACGTCAGGAAAGCCACGAGGCGGCCACAAGGACAGAGGGCGAGCCCCCCACCCTTGTGGGCCCCTCGTGACTCCACTGACCTATTTCTTCTGCCTATATATTCTCAAATATTCCAAAACCTACCAGGAGAGCCACAAAAACACTTTTCCACTACGCAACCTTCTATGCCCGTGAGATCCCATCTAGGGGCCTTTTCGGCATCCTGTCGGAGGGGGATTCAATCATGGAGGGCTTCTACATCAACACCATTGCCTCTCCGATGAAGCGTGAGTAGTTTACCACAGACCTACGGGTCCATAGCTAGTAGCTAGATGGCTTCTTTTCTCTCTTTGATTCTCAAAGCATGTTCTCCTCGATGTTCTTGGAGATCTATTCGATGTAATACTTTTTTGCGGTGTGTTTGCAGAGATCCGATGAACTGTGGATTTATGATCAGCGTATCTATGAATATTATCGGAATCTTCTCTGAATTCTTATATGCATGATTTGATATCTTTGCAAGTCTTTTCGAAGTATCGATTTGGTTTGGCCAACTAGATTTGTTTTTCTTGCAATGGGAGAAGTGCTTAGCTTTGGGTTCAATCTTGCGGTGCTTGATCCCAGTGACAGAAGAGGAACCGACACATATTGTATTGTTACCATCAAGGATAACAAGATGGGGTTTTCATCATATTGCTTGAGTTTATCCCGCTACATCATGTCATCTTGCTTAATGCGTTACTCTGTTCTATGAACTTAATACTCTAGATGTAGGTAGGAGTCAGTCGATGTGTGGAGTAATAGTAGTAGATGCAGGCAGGAGTCGGTCTACTTGATACGGACGTGATGCCTATATTCATGATCATTGCCTTAGATATCGTCATAACTTTGCGCTTTTCTATCAATTGCTCGGCAGTAATTTGTTTACCCACCGTAATATTTTCTATCTTGAGAGAAGCCTCTAGTGAAACCTATGGCCCTGGGGTCTACTTTCCATCATATAATTTTCCGATCTACAATTTTAGTTTCCTATTTACTTCCTTTGCAATCTTTTACTTTCCGTTCCATAAACCAAAAATACTAAAAAATTACTTTACCGTTTATCCATCTCCATCAGATCTCACTTTGCAAATAACCTTGAAGGGATTGATAACCCCTTTATCGCGTTGGGTGCAAGTTGGTGTTTGTTTGTGCAGGTATTCGGTGACTTGTGTGTTGTCTCCTACTAGATTGATACCTTGGTTCTCAAAACTGAGGGAAATACTTACTCTACTTTGCTGCATCACCCTTTCCTCTTCAAGAGAAAAACCAATGCAAGCTCAAGAAGTAGCAGGAAGAATTTATGGCGCCATTGCTAGGGAGATCTACGCCAAGTCAAGACATACCAAGTACCCATCATAAACTCTCATCCCTTGCGTTAATTATTTGCCATTCGTCTCTCGTTTTCCTCTCCCCCACTTCTAAAATGATTTTATAAAAAAATTGCCCTTTCTTCGCCCCTCTTTCGTTCATCCTTCTATCGCTATGGCTGATTCTAGAAGGGCTTCCCAGGTTTTAATGCTTTGGATAGCCCCTCTTCCTTTCTAAGCTCATAAGTAATGATGCTATGGAAAGACTTACCAGGGAAGGACGATTGCAATAATTCTAATGAAGATGATCCTGGGATTTTTCGTTATTTGCTTGATGAATCTTTGAAAGATGCTTGGGATAGGCTGTTGAGGATTCGAGCTAGCTATGTGCCCC
Source organism: Triticum aestivum (assembly GCF_018294505.1). Classification (NCBI taxonomy): domain Eukaryota; kingdom Viridiplantae; phylum Streptophyta; class Magnoliopsida; order Poales; family Poaceae; genus Triticum; species Triticum aestivum. The sequence goes on from NC_057805.1 coordinate 121,386,867, forward strand.
AATATCAGATTGAGATATATTTGAAAAGCTTTTATATTGGCTTACCTCCTTCTTTTAAACAAGTTTTAGATTCTATATTTGAAAATGGTTTTCTTGGGGGGGGGGATTCCATCGACACTTATGAGAAGATGAAAACCATATTTGGGCATCCTAAGGGAGAAAATGTTGAATCAAATGCTATTATGTGCTTTTATCAAAATGAAATAATCAAAGAGATGAAGGCTAGGTTGGATGCAAATTTTCGTAATGTGCTTAATCTTTATTCTACTATTAATGGCCATGTGCTTTCAGAAAATAGAAAGATAAATGCCATAGATAAGAAATTCTCTCTTTGTTTCTCAAAGGGGCGGGGGGGATGATAACATCTAGATCTATTCGTGTTTTATGCCTAGCTAAGGGCGTTAAACAATAACGCTTGTTCGGAGGCAACCCAATTTTATTTTTTGTTTTTGCTTTTTAGGTTCTGTTTTGCAATAAATAATTCATCTAGCCTCTAGTTAGATGTGGTTTTCTGTTTTAGTTAGTGTTTGTGCCAAGTAAGACCTTTGGGATAGCTTATGGTGATAGTTGATTTGATCTTGCCGAAAAACAGAAAATTTTGCGCTCAGGAAAATAATTCGCATTTTTAACAGAAGAGTGCTTTTGAGTTGATTCTTTTTTCAGAAGATTAATAAACAAATTTCTTAGGTCTTCCTAATTTTTCAGAATTTTTGGAGTTACAGAAGTATTTGAAATATCCATATTGCTACAGGCTGTTCTGTTTTTGACATATTCTGTTTTCTATGTGTTGTTTGCTTATTTTGATGAATCTATGGCTCGTATCGGGGGGTATGAACCATGGAAAAGTTGGAATACAGTAGATATTACACCTATATAAATAAATAATGAGTTCACAACAGTACCAAAAGTGGTGATTTATTATCTTATACTAACGGAGCTTATGAGATTTTCTGTTGAGTTTTGTGTTGTGAAGTTTTCAAGTTTTGGGTAAGGATTTGATGGACTATGGAATAAGGAGTGGCAATAGCCTAAGCTTGGAGATTCCCAAGGATCCCAAGGTAATATTCAAGGACAACCAAGAGCCTAAGCTTGGGGATGCCCCGGAAGGCATCCCCTCTTTCGTCTTCGTCTATCGGTAACTTTACTTGAGGCTATATTTTTACTCACCACATGATATGTGTTTGCTTGGAGCGTCTTGTATGATTTGAGTCTTTCCTTTTTAGTTTGCCACAATCATCCTTGCTGTACACACCTTTTGAGAGAGACACACATGAATCGTGATTTATTAGAATACTCTATGTGCTTCACTTGTATCTTTTGAACTAGGCAATTTTGCTCTAGTGCTTCACTTATATCTTTTAGAGCACGGTGGTGGTTTTATTTTATAGAAATTGATGAACTCTCGTACTTCACTTATATTATTTTGAGAGTGTTTAAAACAGCATGGTAATATGCTTTGGTTATAAATTTAGTCCTAATATGATAGGCATCCAAGAGGGATATAATAAAAACTTTCATATAAAGTGCATTGAATACTATGAGAAGTTTGATTCCTTATGATTGTTTTGAGATATGAAGATGGTGATATTAGAGTCATGCTAGTGAGTAGTTGTGAATTTGAGAAATACTTGTGTTAAGGTTTGTGAGTCCCGTAGCATGCACGTATGGTGAACCGTTATGTAACAAAGTTGGAGCATGAGATATTTTTTGATTGTCTTCCTTATGAGTGGCGGTCGAGGACGAGCGATGGTATTTTCCTACCAATCTATCCCCCTAGGAGCATGCGCATAGTACTTTGTTTTGATGACTAATAGATTTTTGCAATAAGTATGTGAGTTCTTTATGACTAATGTCGAGTCCATGGATTATACGCACTCTCACCCTTCCACCATTGCTAGCCTCTCTTGTGCCGCACAACTTTCGCCGGTACCATAAACCCACCATATATATTCCTCAAAACAGCCACCATACCTACCTATTATGGCATTTTCATAGCCATTCCGAGATATATTGCCATGCAACTTTCCACCATTCCGTTTATTATGACACGCGCAATCATTGTCATATTGCTTTGCATGATCATGTAGTTAACATCGTATTTGTGGCAAAGCCACCGTTCATCATTTTTTATACATGTCGCTCTTGATTCATTGCACATCCTGGTACACCGCCGGAGGCATTCATATAGAGTCATATCTTGTTATATTTATCGAGTTGTAATTTTTGAGTTGTAAGTAAATAGAAGTATGATGATCTTCCTTTTTTAGAACATTATCCCATGTGAGGAAATAAAAGAAAAAAAGGGGAAAAGAGAGAAAGAAAGAAATGAGAAAGAAATAAAAATAAAAAAATAAAAGAAAGAAAAAAAGGAGGTAAGAAAGAAAAAATTAAAAAAGAAAAAAGAGAGAAAAGAGAGAAGGGGCAATGTTACTATCCTTTTCCATACTTGTGCTTCAAAGTAGCACCATAATCTTCATGATAAAGAGTCTCCTTTATTGTCAATTATATATACTAGTGGGAATTCATTATATAACTTGGCTTGTATATTCCAACGATGGGCTTCCTCAAATTGCCCTAGGTCTTCATGAGCAAGCAAGTTGGATGCACACCCACTTAGTTTCTTTTTGAGCTTTCATTAACTTATAGCTCTAGTGCATCTGTTGCATGGCAATCCCTACTCACTCACATTGATATCTATTGATGGACATCTCCATAGCCCATTGATACGCCTAGTTGATGTGACACTATCTCCTTCTTTTTGTCTTCTCCACAACAACCTTCTATTCCACATATAGTCCTATGTCCATGGCTCACGCACATGTATTGCGTGAAAGTTGAAATGGTTTGAGAACATCAAAAGTATGAAACAATTGCTTGGCTTGTCATCGGGGATGTGCATGATTCGAATATTTTGTGTGATGAAGATGGAGCATAGCCAGACTATATGATTTTGTAGGGATAAGCTTTCTTTGGCCATGTTATTTTGAGAAGACACAATTATCGTGTTAGTATGCTTGAAGTATTATTGTTTTATGTCAATATTAAACTTTTGTTTTGAATCATACGGATCTGAACATTCATGCCACAATAAAGAAAATTACATGGATAAATATGTTAGCTAGCATTCCACATCAAAAATTCTGTTTTTACCATTTAAGACGAACAGGAATTAAGCTTGGGGATGCTTGATACGTCTCCAACGTATCTATAATTTTTTATTGTTCCATGCTATTATATTAGCTGTTTTGGATGTTTTATATGCATTAATATGCTATTTGATATGATTTTTGGGACTAACCTATTAACCTAGAGCCTAGTGCCAGTTCCTGTTTTTTCCTTGTTTTAGAGTTTCACAGAAAAGGAATATCAAACGAAGTCCAAACAGAATGCAACTTTCGCGATGATTTTTCTTGGACCAGAAGACATCCAGAGGACTTGGAGAACACGTCAGGAAAGCCACGAGGCGGACACAAGGACGGAGGGCGCGCCCCCACCCTTGTGGGCCCTTGTGACTCCACCGACGTATTTCTTCCGCCTATATATTCTCAAATCTTCCAAAACCTACCAGGAGAGCCACGAAAACACTTTTCCACCTTCACAACCTTCTGTACCCGTGGGATCCCATATAGGGGCCTTTTCCGGCGTCCTGCCGGAGGGGGATTCGATCACGGAGGGCTTCTACATCAACATCATTGCCTCTCTGATGAAGCGTGAGTAGTTTACCACAGACCTACGGGTCCATAGCTAGTAGCTATATGGCTTCTTATCTCTCTTTGATTCTCAATACCATGTTCTCCTCGATGTTCTTGGAGATCTATTAGATGTAATACTTTATTGCGGTGTGTTTGCCGAGATCCGATGAATTGTGGATTTATGATCAGCTTATCTATGAATATTATTTGAATCTTCTCTGAATTCTTATATGCATGATTTGATATATTTGTAAGTCTCTTCGAACTATCGATTTGGTTTGGCCAACTAGATTGGTTTTTCTTGCAATGTTAGAAGTGCTTAGCTTTGGGTTCAATCTTGCGGTGCTTGATTCCAGTGATAGAAGGGGAACCGACACGTATTGTATTGTTGCCATCGAGGATAACAAGATGGGGTTTTCATCATATTGCTTGAGTTTATCCCGCTACATCATGTCATCTTGCTTAATGCATTACTCTGTTCTATGAACATAATACTCTAGATGCAGGTAGGAGTCGGTCAATGTGTGGAGTAATAGTAGTAGATGCAGGCAGGAGTCGGTCGATGTAGACTCACAGATAACATATCACCGCGTCTCATAGTTGGGTTTGTCCGACTCGGACCTTATCTCAACTTGGATCCGACTACGTCAAATCCGACTAGATTCTTCTGAGTCCATATTATCCGGTTAGCATCCAATGCTCCATGGCTACTGAGACCAAGCCATCGACCGTGTCATATGCTAGTCTAGTCGGTTGCGCGTCCACACAGCCCTTTCGACTAGGGACCTTTTAGGACACTCATTATACAATGCATAGTCCCACAAACAAGTCATGTACTTGTTAATACACATCATTGATAATGTCCAAAGACTATCTTTATTCATAAACACATAGGAAATATCATCATACATGATTGCTTTTAGGGCATATCTCCAACATATGCCCACAACTAAAATTGGGAAAAGGTTAGATTTTTATTTTGTCAAGTAGTCTAATCCCCCCCCTCTAGACCTACTTTCGATCCTACACCATACATGTGCTGAAAGCGGAGATGCTGTTCTTTAGGTACTTCATTGGTTTGGATCGCGATTGGATCGTGACGAGTACGATTACATCAACCGCGTGATATACGCTTCCGCTTAACGCTCTACGAGGGTACGTAGACACACTCTCCCCTCTATGCTTCTCCTAGATAGATCTTGGTACGTAGGAAATTATTTGATTTTCATGTTTCGTTCCCCAACAAGACTAATATGCGGTGCTCTTTTTAGTGTATATATTGTTGTTTCAATTATACCCCTAAATTTTATAAAAGCAAATCGGTAATAATACCATAATTATTCGAGTGTTTTTCTAAACTTATGACTCCGATAATTTTCTTCAATATTGAAGAATCACTTTATCTTTTTTCATAATGATCTTTATCTTCATTATAAAATATAATATTTGAACTCTTCAAATAATATATTCTGAATTTCCTTTGAACTATTCAAATATTCTAGATTTTATGTTAAGTAAATCATATTTTTGTAATCTTTAATGAAGCATAATTATCCACCGCTCCCTCTGTTATTCATCGGACCTTATACATCACTATGTATTCTTGTATTTGATTTCTCAATCAATACATCATCTATATCAAGATTATTTCCCGATATAATCAAGCAATGCCACATTTGAGTGGAGCTCATCAGTCTTCTCAAGACGTTTAGCATTAATGTTATAAAATTTTCAAATCAGGATTTATGAAAATACCATCAAAATCTAAGGTAAATCCACACATATTCTTATAACCACTTCAACAACTATTGTTCAATACTTTATAAGAATATCCGTTGCATAATCCAAAACATAATGTCTTACACAAGTCTGGAACATAATAACTATTATTCGATCCTAAGATAAATCTTGAATATAGACTCCATCAGTCTCGAGTAGCGATCCCATCACCATCCTTGACTAGCATCACATGTTTATTTCTTCTCAACTTGTGAGCTTTCTGTAGTCCCTGCATCGGATTGCAAACAAGAGCAATCGGTCAAATACTTCTGACATACAGAAACAAGTAAAACAACATTAACTTTGTATAACTTTTATACCTTTACCGAAAGAACTGTTCTTTTTATCTACCAAGTACATCTTGCAGTTACGCTTCTAGTGACCCTTCTGCTTGTAGTAGAAACAATCAATCTCTTTAGTGGCTCCGCCCTTGTTCTTATCTATAGTACCTAAATAGCTCATCCCCACTATTCCATTTCTCTTAACATGCAAGCTATCCATATCAGCAGCCCAGCCTTATCATTTTTTCTTTATAGGCTTACAGGGTGGACCCACCACTGGTTGACTAGTTGTGGTCAAGCCACGTAATCTGCTGATGTCATCAATTTTTTTTGCACCGAGAAAACTCTGTCCCAAACGTTGCACCGCGTGCCGTTTGACTCTCGATCTTCCAACCGAACGCTTAGTTGGGATTAAAGATCTTTCGTCGCATTGACTCAGTTTCCGGAACCGACGAAGGCATTCGAAGAGATATGACCGCTCACCTTTATTTACCGATCCTTGGAATCTCGAAATCTTTAGGAATCCAATAACTCCCGAACGTTCGAATTTTGAGCATTTCGTCCCGAACGTTTTTACATGGCAACTTTAGTTGATAGGGGATGGCAACTTTGTCCTTTTTTGTTTTTCTCAGAAAATTGCCATGTTTCCCTAATCTCACGCAAACTAAACTTGCCATCTAAACCCATTTGTGTTGCCATGCTTAACTCCCGAACGTTCGGGAGTTATCATTACCAAATCTTTAATCTGAACTTGGCTAGCACCTCCAGGTCGCATCATCATCCACCTTGAATCCAATACGGAGGGGGAGGGGTTAGGGAGAGGCGGAACAGAGAATGTGGCAGCGTGCCGTGTAAGGGGGTGTGAGGTCTGCATCTCGGAGCTCCCCAACATGCCGCGGATGGAGATCCTGAGCGTGATCCTGAGCGGCGTGTCGTGTGCAGGGGGCGTGTTGTGCTCACGGTGCCACGAGGTTTAGGATCAGTGGCTTCTCATGACATCCTCACTCAGCCTCGGAGCCCCGTCAGGTGTGGAGACTAGATCGCGTACTCACGGTGACACGAGAGTACGAGACTCCAGCCAATCATGTCAAGGTGCTGCTCAGCCTGGGCGGAGATGCGCTCAGATAGAACCTGACCTTGCCATCGTACGCTCGGGACATGGCCATCTACCTACGTGTGATGCGGCTGACCTCGACACAGGGTGTTTGTTGACATGTCGGTGCAGTTCTGCGACAACCCACAGTGCCAGTTCGCGCCCAGAGACATGATCGAGCACTCTGCCGAGCGCATGCACAACAGTAGTCGAGGGCTTTGTCGTCGGCCCGATAGGGACCGTATATCTTGGCTTGCCGGCGTCGTTGGATGCTGCGCATGGCGGGGTCATGGACACAAACATGTCCATGCCATAGTTTATGCTGCTGGAAGACGCTGACTATTACGGTGGGTCCATCCCATGGAGCTGCTCCTAGGACTCTGGTGCTGCAGTGCAGATCAATGCAAAACCGGAAGAAAATCACATGTACCTTCTGCTTTGTAGGCTTACAGTGACTTGATGCCAAAATTTGAAGTCCATAGTTTGCTGTTTGCTTGCTTATTCTATTTAACTAATTTTATTGGCATGTCTGCATCTTTCAACAAGCTCTGTTGAAAAAAAATACAAAATCAGTAATGCTTACTGTTTAGTCCATTCTGATTATGTTTCCATGCAGATTATACATTTATATTGTTCAACTAGGCTCCAACTTAATTACTCCATACGATGTGCACAACCTAACTCAAGAATGTGCAAGTTAGTAATTTCCTTTACCTTTCATTTGGATGCATTTTCACTGCCTATTGGTTATATATAGATACAATTGCATGAGTCATAGGTGGCATCTTGCTACTGCTCTTTACCACTGGCACTGTGGCACATGCAGACAACCCCATCAAGTTTCTGACAAAAGCCATCTGCCCGCGCGTTTTTGTAGTCCATACTGGCCCTGTTTGGATACTCTGACTCAGTTAGAGGTTAGAGTTAGATTCTAACCCTGAACCAACCCTGAACTAACTCTAACAAAAGAGGTATTTGGATGGCAGGGTTAGATTGACAATAAATGCTCTTTCTCAATCATTTGTCTACTTTGGACCCTATTACCTGCCAGATTTGGCGGAGCGAGCCCTGGCCGAGGCAGACGGGGACTCGCCCGGCAAGGATCCACGCTGGCCTCTCACGCGGCCCGCCGACCGAATCCACCGTCCCTACACGAGGGGTCGCGCCGACCGAGGCCGATGGGGACGGGCCACGCAAGGATCCGTGACTACTTACCAGCGGGCGGACGGGCTGCGGGGAGACGAGGGGGTTGGAACTGGAGGATAAGGTAGGGCTTCTTACCAGCAGCGGACGGGAGTGCGGATACGGCGAGGCGCCTTCACGGACGGTGCGGGAGGGAGGGAGGGAGAGGACGAGAAGCTTCAAGGAAGTGAGGAGGGATCTGCTGCGGGGAGAGCAAGAGAAAAAGGTATTTTTTTTAGGGATCCCAAGGATAACTAACCCAAATAAGCACATCTTAGGTGGGTTAGATTTTTTGAGTGGGTTAGATGCATCTAACCCAAACTAACCCTCTTGTTTGGATATTTTTGGGTTAGTTGAGTCCAAACTAACTCTAACTCGTGGAACCAAATAGGGCCACTGTATTGCCGAAGCGCAATGCTATCTTCCTCCATCATGTTTGTCAGTTGTGTCACCTCCAATCTAATAGTAGTGGTCTCTCTGTATCTCAGTCAAAATTTTCTCATGCATTCAACCAACGTGGCAATCAGTATATCCACTAGCATAGTTGGTTATTATGAGTTGCAGCGGAGCTCGGTTTAACAAGGTGTGGATAAATCTGTGAATTTTGCCGGTCCCATTGAAGTTTATTTTATTTGTCTTTCCTAAGGCGTCGATTGATTTTAATTATTTTATTCATCATAAAGGAGAGACTGAAATAAATCTCTATAGGTTGTCGTCGTAGGTGCAGTGATTGTCGTGAATATGGTCCTATAATAATATATTTTTTGTGCTCAAAACGCACAAGCTAGAATTAGTAGCTTCATTTGGCTTATGTCAGTGCCTGCTTGCAATAATACCTTTTGAAGCAATGTTAAGTAGTTGACCTGGTGCTGAAAACTAACTTCATTTGCTTGCTGTATCTGCAGTTCTACACTATTTGTTGAACGAAAAATCAACCTGTATGTTACATCAATCTTCAACTTGCAAAACTAAATCACCTAACCAACATCTTCCTTTGAGTCTCAACAAAACATCTGCCTTTGACAAATACTCATCAAATCAAATCATCTGTCATATTTTTCTATATGAGAACCAGTGTTAAATGCTATATGGAAGTATGACTATTATTCAAAATAATAATTGCAAATCCTCTATCCTATTTAGCATGTACTTAACCGCATGCCGACTTCTTGCAAACAACCAAAATAAGATCAGTGTTCCATTAGTAACAAATACAATGGTTGTTGAGACCAAGCCATTAACCATTCAGAAGCCTACTAGATGTCCCGCAGCAACGCGCGGGGTATTCATCTAGTTTTAAGAGACATTCTTACCGGCACGAGTAGATTTCTTTTTGGACTTGCCCCTCTTCTTGAAACTGGTAGTCTTGTTGACCCTCAACACTTCTTTGTTCTTCTGCATCCGAGCTTCCGCAATTTTGAGCATAGCAAAAAACTCGTTTGCACTTTTCTCCATCCCATTCATGTTGCAATTCATGATAAAACCATCATAAGATGGGGGGGTGAAGCAAGCACAATATTTGTACCGAGTGTTGGCGAAATTCCAAATTCCAATGAACCAGGTCTATCAACATAGCCAACAAGCTTCACTATATGCTCACTCATTGAGGAACCCTCTTTCATCTTGCACTTAATAAAGGCCTTGGTTAATTCAAACCGTTCTGTCATTGCTTGTTTCTTGTACAGAACTTCCAGTGACCCAATTATAAATTGAGTGGTAGATCGTTCAAAACACTTCTGTAGTCCAGGATCCATGCAAGTTAACATGAGACACCGGACTGCCTCATAGTCATCACTACAAGCCGCATAAGCAGCAACTTCTTCTGGGTAGTGCATCCTTTATGGGAACATCACCCAGGGGCTGATCCAGCACGTAGTCCTTAGCACCCGTGAGAAGAAATCTCATGTTCCGGATCCAATCCGCGTAGTTTCCACCATTTGCAGCCAACTTTCCTTTCTCAAGCATAGGGGATAAGTTGAACATATTGCTAGCCATTTAATCTACAATGATAAACACATAAATAATTTTAGACATAATTCATAATTAATATTGCACTAGTTATTAAAACAAATTTTAATTTAAAGTGCACTCCCACTCAAATTAATATCTCTCATAATTAATAGTGAGTAATTCAAGATCCAAGTCTAGTTCGCAGGCATTGATGTGGATCGATGACGAGAATTTTGACCGGTGAGCAAACTTTTGCCGATCATATATCCATATGACTCTTGTTCATCTTCTGACGCTTCTTGCTCCGACTCAGAATGATTCTGCTAGAACTTCAAGACAACCAAGTGTTATCCGCATATATGGTCTAACCATCCCTGTATTACACCTCATGTCCCGTGTGTACTCATGTGGACATGACGCGCTCCGGAACGCTATGCGTTATAAACATTTGCAACACTGGGAAGAGCATTTTTTAACTTGATACTTACTGTGAGAGATCACCCTCATAATTGACTACTTCAGAATCAAAGGGTGCAAACAACAAAGGGATAAACATCTCATGCAATTCGTAATAGCATGATATGGTATAGCCCTGGTCACCGGGAGTTCTCCATGATCGTCTTCAATCTCCAGTTGAAGCGACGTGACGGCCCATATTTCGTTGCCGTGGCTACTGTTTCAAAAACGTTGCCGTGGCGGCAATCTCAGAAAACGCTGTTGTGGCAGCCGTTTCAGAAAATGTTGACGTGGCACCAAAATCTGAATTTCCGTTGTGGCAAGAAATTATCGCTCCTCGCCCCGCGCCCGGTACACCTTTTCTTTGTCGGAGGTCCTCCGTGTACGTCTTGCCACCGTCACGTGTAACCTATCTCTATGATATTTACATTAAGGTGGCGATCCCATGGCTCCAGCCATCATGTCGTGACGCTCAGGCCACTTAACACTACAACATATAACCATCTCATACATAAACTCATTATCATGACGAAGGTTATACCACATCATATGCAAACCCTGCAAAACCAAGTTATACGTCCTCAAATCAGTTTGGAAAATTTTAATTGCATGGCTTCTAGGGTTTTTGGATAAACCTAGCTACCTATGTGTACACCATAAAGTGACAATCCTTGTTGCTAGATTAACTTTTGGGGTGTGTGAAAGAAGAGAGCTTAATTAAAAATCTCGATCCCCCACACTAAACTTCGTCTAATACGCGTGACCCCCTAGAAGATCATCCATCTTCATCACCCTCTTGTGTATGCAAGGGTTCGCTATTCTTGACTCTGGTGAAGCCCAAGGAACTGTTAGCAGATCGTGGACAACCAGAGCCAAGCGATTGTCAAAACCTTGTGAAAAGCGACACCATGCCGTCAATGAACTGAACCAAAGCAACACTCGAGGGAAGCATAGCAAGAATATCACCCCAATCACATGTGATCTAGATCGAAACCTGCATCTAGTCATAGAACCGCTGATGATGCCACTATTGGGAAACATAGTAGAAAACAAAAAAAATGCCCTACAGACGCCCAAGAACAATATGAAGATGCATATCGGCTTTGGATCAACTATCGTTACAGACTCCAGAGTGTAGCCGAAGTAGACGAGTCGGTGTAGATCGTACTTGGAGTCCCTCGAACATCGATGGCGATTCCGCAGACCGCCCTCGAACATCCCTCGAACAGAAGACCGAAAGCACAACCTCTCAACTTGGTTGCAAGCGTACCGTCTTCATGATCCGGCAGTGCTTCGCCTTCCAGAGCTAATCATCGCTGAAGAATTAGAGGGAGGAGATTAGAACCATACATGGCTTTTAATTACGAGGATTAGAGGTGGCCAGGGCTAGCTCTAATTAGTCAACTAGGACCAACTAGAATTAGAACTAGATCAACTAGAGGAAGCACCAAAACTTCTATCATCAGAGGGTGATCCTTAGTATATATAGCTTTAGGGGAGAGGAGGGGGCAGCCACCAAGGGGGAAGGAGTCCCCCTTGGTGCGTCGGCCTAGGGGGGTGTTGGAGTCGCACCCCTAGTAGGATTCGACGTCCCATAGTGGGAAAGGGGGACGCCTCCCTGTCGGGCCCTTGTGGCCCAATTCCTTTTCCACCTCTTGGCCTTATTAGGCCCATTGATATTATATTAAATATATATTTATTCTAAGCATTTTCAGAGCATTATATATATATATATAACTTAACATCCTCGGAAACATTTTCCACCTATATATAATTAATCGGTAATACCCGGTATTACCCGATATTAACCGAAACCCTTCAGGTGACCCCAAAACGCTTTCGGAACCTCTCAGAACTATTCCGGATATTAATGAAACAATTCCAAAAATATATTCTCATTACTCCCGTACCACTAATACTCAGAAAATCCTGATTACCTTAAGCTTGTGAACCCGTAGGTTCGGTAAATCATAGACATGAATGAAACCCCTTCGTTCAATGACCGATAGTGGAACCGTGGACATCCATATCGGTCCCTATGATTACATGAATGATATTCAAGTGAACCTTTGGTTATTATGTGATGTTCCCTTTGCTTCGTGATACTTTACAAAACCGGTGTGCATCGGTATCCTCCTGAGTCATCACCATGCTCACTATACCGTTGCTCCCTTTACCGGTTTTGTTCTTCTTTCTCGTTAACATGTTCTGGCATCCCTGTGACATAGTCACCTGTGTCTGGCCAGACGATGATGAATGCATCGCGCCGAGAGGTCCCTAAGAATATCTCTCCATCGTTGGAGGAGCAAATCCCACTCTCGAGCTATCCGGTCACTTGTCAAACTTTCCGGTAAACCTGAAAGTTGTCCTTATGATCACCTTGTTACAGATGACGTTTGAGCAACCCCAAAGCCCAGCGTCAAGTAGTAAGTGACTGAGACACTCTCATGGTCCGAGGAACTAAAACACATGCTAACACTACATGTTATAATAGATGATTTCAGATGATATAATCACAAAGTATAACAAACAAGTATTGGGTCGATTCAATATGATCATTCTTCTAACGTCATACCCTCAATGTTGTTTTAGGACTACCATTACACTTAACGATATCCTAAGTTCCGGAAAACGTGATCACCAACAACACTTGAGCCAGTCTTAGAGGCGAGACCGGGAACATATTGTTTAACCATTTATCATTTCACACAATCGCATATACCAGGATCATATCAGTTATAGCATGAAATATAAACTATTAATTATGAATAATGGAAATATAATAACACAATATTATTGCCTTTAGGGCATATTTCCAACACTATCCGCTAGTTATATTCACTTGTCATTGTTCTGTCCGTAGACCCGAAAGTGACAATAGTTGGGATACTCTCCAGGGATGACTGTAATTCGAGGAGTTCATGTATTCACCATGTGTTAATGTTTTGTTCTGGTTTTGTATTAAAAGGAGGCATTAATATCCCTTAGTTTCCTTATGGACCCCGCTGCCACGGGAGGGTAGGGCAAAAGATGTCATGCAACTTCTTATTATAAGCACGTATGACTATATACGGAATACATGCCTACATTGAATTGATGAATTGGACCTATTGTGTATCGCTCTAGGTTGTGACTTTTATATGATGAATATCATTCAACACAAATATCCATTGTTGATCCAATGCCTACGCTTTTCTCATACTGATCTTTGCTAAGTTGTGGTTGCTGCTGCTGTTACAATCATCACAAACTGCGTGTTGAGGATGGCCTTGCGTGATTGTACGAACTATATTTTCGCTACTTAATTAATACAACTCTATTTCAGGAAAAAAGATAAAGCTCCAGCTCATTTTTCTTAAAGCTATTTTTTGATTCTAAAATGTTGATGGGCTAGTGCTTGTTATACATATGGTCTGGACCATTGATTCAATGGAAAAGCCCATTCTTGTACACGATAACATGATCAGACCACAGTGGGAGAGCCATAAGCTATAACGAGATATATCGACCTCTCGCCTCAGACGCATCGCCAACTAACCAGGCCATTATTGAAGTTATTTGCTCACTGTAGTTTGTTCGTTATATGTTCACTCTTGCTCTGGTTTATTGCCTTTTTCTTTGATTCTTTTTTGTTTTTTAACCAGTTTTCTTTGGATTTTCTTTATTCTTTGATATAACTTTGGGTTTCTTCATTTTTCTAGGGTTTCCCCGGGTTTTTCTTTGTTTTTCCTTTGTTTTTCACTAGCTTTTTTTATTTTCTTTGTTTCTTTCTTCCATTTTCGTTGTTTTTCCTCGGTTTTCTTTTTTCCTCTTTCTTCATCGATTTTCTTTGGATTCTTTCTTTTTAATGTGTTTTTGTTTATGGTCTTCATCGAGTTTTCTTTTCCTTCTCATTTATCTTCTTTTTCTTCATTTTTTGTTTCTTTCTTGGTACGCAATGTTTCTTTTCTTTGTTTCTTTATCGGTTTCCACTATTTTCCATTCTTTTTACACTTGTTTCTTTGGTTTTCTTATTCGTTTTCTATTGTCTTGGTTTCTTTTTTAGTTTTCATTGTTTTTTCTTTGCTTCTTTTGGTTTTCATTCTACATTTTTCGTATACGTCAATTTTTTTTCTAATACACGTTTAACATTTTTAATACATATGCGACATTTTTTTGATACATATTTTAAACACTTTCAAATGCTTGATTAATATTATTAAAATAAAAGATTATTATTTTTTATTACATGGATAATATATTTTTAACGTTGTTGAATGCTTGATTAATATTTTCTAAATACTTGATTTTATGGTCAATTCATGGTCAACATTTTTTCTATACACATTAAAAAATATTCAAATGCTTAATTAAAATTTTTCCAATACTTGTTAAACATGTTTTTCAAATGCTTGATTAACATTTTCTAAATACATGAATAACTTTTTTCACATGTATGTTTTTATATACATGGGAAACATTTTCTTTGTAGGCATATTTTGAATGCTTCTGAATACATGATCAACATTTTTATACATATTTAAAAAAAATTCAAATACAAGATTAATATTTCTTAATACATGATCAATATTTTTTTCTGCATATTTTAATATTTTCAAATGCTTGATTAACATTTTTCAAATACAAGTTTGACATTTTTAATGCTTTATTACCATTTTCTAAAAACTTGTTCAACATTTCTTCAGATGCTTCATTAAAAAATTTTAAACAAATGATCAACTTTTTTTACAACCAATGTATATTTTTTTATACATTTTTCTTATACATGAGAAACATTTTCTTTATACACATTTAACATGTTTCAAATTCTTGGTTAACATTTATTTTCAAATATTTTATGTAAAGCTATTTTTGATATGTTTATTTAGAATATTTGGAAGTATAAACCAAAGTAATAAAAATAAAGGAAAAATGAAAATGAAAAACATGGAAAAGAACAGAAAACGTGGCCGTGGCATCCTGTGTGCCCGAGCCGGCCCATTTAAGGAGGCGCCTGACGCGAGAGCATGCTAGGTCTCACTATATGTGAGACATAGCGCTACTTAGACTACAGTCCCTCCCTGGCTTTCTGTAAAGCAAATGTAGACCTTAAATGTGTAGTTTGCGTCACCGAATATTTGTTTCCATGCTGATTTCTCAAGTACATAGTACTTATTCCAAATTCCTAATCTGTTTTTGCTCACGACTTTGCTTGGTCAAAGGCACGTCAAGCCAAAACTAAGTTAGGTCATTCAATAATAGCTCGTTGGTGTATTATTCATGAAGCTGCAATGATGTGGGAACCCGAGACTTTATGACAGTTGATGACATGTTGTGTCACTTTGCACAATATAATTATCGAGGACGAGTGTTGGGAGCGTCTACAGTCGGACTTGGCAAACCCGACTTATAAAGCTCAAGAATAAGTGGATTCTTTACCCTGCTTTAGTCCAACTCAAAAAGATAAAGCTCCCAGCTCATTTTCTTAAAGCTATTGATTCTAAAACATCCATGGGCTAATGCTGATCATACGTATGGGCTGGACCGTTGACTCAATGCAAAAGCCCATTCTTGTAGACAATAACATGATGATACCACAGGCCCTCCCCTGCTTTCTGTAAAGCAAATGTGGACCTTAAATGTGTGGCTGGCGTCACCGAATATTCGTTTCCATGGTGATTTCTCAAAGCACGCACACACAGAACTTATTCCAAATTCCTAATCTGTTTTTGCTCACGACTTTGGTTGTTCAAAGGCGTACGTAAGCCAAAACTACGCTAGGCCATTTTCAGTAACAGCTCAGTACTATGCGACAACACTCTTGTGTACTAGTAGTAGTAGTAGGAGTAGTTGGCTAGCTATTGTTGCCGCTAACACACACACACACGCACAATAGTTAATGGAAGCGCTAAATGAAGGTAAGGCATGCTACATCATGCGGCTAGTTGCGTCGATGAAGGGAAACTATCCTCACTCCTCAGAGAAGCAGCTTGCTGGAGAGTGAAAGAAAGAAAGTCAGACATCGGCGAAGATATGGTATGTTTTGGAGTCGCGGGCGATGAGCCTGAGCGCGGCGATGGCGGCGGTGATGGAGAGGACGGTGAAGAAGACGATGTTGAGCCAGTGCCACGACTTCTGCAGCGAGGAGAGGCGCTGCCTGTTGGCGACGAGGTACATGTGGTTGGCGAGCACGAAGGTGAGCGGGAACGTGCTGAGCGCCCCCGTGAGGCTCATGAAGTCCCCCAGGAAGGGCAGCGCCGCCGCCATGAGCGTGTTGACGGCCAGGTACCCTCCCCTCACCCCGACCCTGAAGATCACGTTGTGCATCGCGAACGGGCCTCCCACCTTGCTCCCGAACCGGGTGTCCAGGTACTCGTACATGGGCGACGCGAAGATCTGCATGTCCAATTAACGGATTGATGATTGAAATTGCATCCTGAACTGAAAAACAGAAACAAAAACAAAAACAAGAAAAGAGAAGAAGACTTACGTGTAGTGCTATGACTGTCTGGAGGAAGGCAGCGAGGTTGGCAACTGCCTTGATCCACACGGGCCCAGTGACGTTGTTGAGCAGGTAGGTGGTGGTCTGGTTGCCGTAGGCCCAGTAGCCGATGACTATGATGGCGTAAAGGGGCACGGAGCCGGCGGTGAACTGGAACCACAGCGCCTTCTCAATGTTCTTCACCACGGGTGCCTGCACGGTGGCCTGGATCTCCGGCAGCATGCCGGTGTTGTAGGCGAACACCAGGCTCGCCGCCGCGCCGATGGTGGTGAACACCCTGCTCGACGGGTCTCCTTGGATGCTGTAGTCCCGAGGCGGCGTGCGGAAGCCGTCCTTGAGCGACAGCACGCAGGCCGCAAAGATGTAGGTGAGGCTGAAGATCGTGGAGAAGCCCAGCCAGATCCTCAGGGCCGACAGGTACGGGATCCCGAAGGCGAAGAGCGCGCACACGAACCCGGACACCGCGATGCAGTAGGGCAGCTTCATAGCCCCGTCGGCACTCACCAGCAAATACAGTGCCTGCACGTCCATTTTTTTTTATCCACCGTGTCAGTCAGTCAGCCAGTCAGTCAGTTAGAGACACTGACAATCACTCAGTATTAGATTAGATATACGAGTCGATCAACGTAGTACCTTGAGTGCTTGCCCTGCTATTATGATGAAGCCTGTGTTGATCATGAAGAGGTTGACGTACTGCATCGCCCAGGTGATCTTGTACATGTTGGGCCCGTAGATGTGGCCGGCGAGGTCCCTGTACCTGATGTGACGCTTGCCGCCGAGCAGGTGGAGGCGGCCCAGCAGCGTGTTGGCGTACATGGACACGGCGGCGGCCAGGAGGAGGCCCACGGTGCCGCCCACCCAGCCCAGCGGGACCATCAGCGAGCCGGAGTAGCCCAGCACGTAGGCGCTGTTCACCCCGGTGGTCAGCACGAACGCCACCTGGTACCATGGATCTGACAAAATTCCATCACACACATATTACTTCAGGGATTCCAAACAGGCGAAAATATTCAGATCCCTTGTGCAAGTACACATCGTGCATCTCCCATGCATCGTACTACTACCCGACAGCCAAGAAATTCGCACGTGCAAGCAAACCGAGGAAAAAATACTAGCACTACACATGAAACACAGTTACAGTACCACAGTAGTGGTAGTTTGTATAACTTGGTGGAACCCAAACAACATGGCTGAAACCTTTTGAGTTACTACAGTTTAAAAAAAGGCATCAACTGAACCCATGTGTGTTAATTTGACCATGGCACCGCACTGCACTAGTGTGGTACACGACAAGGACACAGCTGATGCTGGCATTATATATACTACGTATACTCCTATATTGTCACTATCCCTTCCTCTAGCTACAACGGACGATGCGGTGGACGCAAGCCTGGGAGAGATGGTCAAAGGATGCATGGATGGACGGATGGACGCTAGCTTCCCTCGATTAAAGTCTGAAATGGCTGCAACAACAAACAAGGCCGTAGTATAGTCAAGGAGGGAGCGCTCGTCATAGGTATAGATGGATGGATGGATAGATAGATAGATAGATTGTTGTCATGTAGCTGGCTTGTGCGGTTGGAACCTAAGAATGATCGATCAAAGAGGACAAAAACAAGAAGATGAACAAGAACAAGAACAAGAACAGGAGCTTCCTCTTTTTTCTGTCTAAGAAAAGGGATTCAGAAGGAGGGAGGGAGCGTACCAACGCCAATCTGGTGTGAGGTTTCATCGGCGACAGGCAGGTCATCAAGCTTGTCCCCGTGCCCGTTCTTGGAGGGGTTGGCGTCCACCATGATCACCTTCTCCGCCGGCGGCATGGCCATCTTCTTCGACCGTCTGTCGATGTATATGCTGGAAGGAAGGCAGGCGATCGATCGATGGGTTTGGTTTCGTTTGGTAGAGATATATATATATATAGCAAGAGCGGTGCTAGTAGATGACCGAGAAATGGCCGGGAAGGGACTATGAATGAACTGAATGGAGGAGAATCACAGCTAGCAGGAGGGAGGGGGAGGGGGTCTCTTATAGGGGACGGGAGTCATCGACTAGGACTGATTTCCTGGTCAACAATTAATATATTATTGTACTACTACGTATTTCATGTGCGCCGCGTCCTTCAATTAATTACTCTGATCCTCAATCCTGGCTTGATTTCTTTTTAGGGACGATCCTGCCTGGATTTGTGTTTCCATCACGTTTTCCTCCTGCAAAGCTCATCAATCATTAACTGTAAAATTAACACTACATTTATACTAGTGATATCTTGCTTCGTTATGTAAAATTCACGACATTTATTTTTATTTTTATGTTTTAAAAAGAGGATGATTCTCGGTCTCTGTATCTGAAAGATGCATGCACCCATTTTATTAATTATTCACGATATTTATAATGTGGTATTGCCTGCAAACACGCCCGCTTGCACCTCTATTTTTCTGCGTGTGCGTTTCATCATTCATTCAACTAGTTGCTTTGATCTGCGGTCCCGGCCTTGCTTTGTTTTCCGTCACGTTTTACGTTTTCCACGCGCACACGTAGTAGTATGTGTACGCAGCCATCTGGGTGGAGAGGAGTTGCAAAATTCACGGCCCCTTTTTGTCCCATAATTAGTCACAATCACATGAAAGAAAGCAAAGAGATGCGCACTTGGAGTCTACACAGCGGCGTGTTATGCAAAAGGGGATCCCATCGGATCAACCTCCAATTGCGACGCCTTGATTCCATTCGTGGGCATGCATACCGCCACCCAACTGCACGCCAAACCAACATGGAAACAAACAAACCAAACTCCATCACCAACTTGCCATCGACTCAAGCCGGACCACCCTTCTCTTTTCTTTTCGGGAAATCAGGCTCTTCTTATCTCCAAGGTCCAAGCCTAGCAAGGAGAAAATGGAAAATGGGGGGAGCTCTCGTCTTATCTCCAAGAGCTGGAGAAAATGGAAAGGATAAAATGTCTGCGTGTGCACATGGTTCAACTGCTCGTCAACATCATCCCATTCTAATTCTATCATATATATACCGATATGCTAATGTGTATGTGTATGTGTTGTGTGCTACTCCTTTACACGATAGGCTTGGGCTAGCACAAATTGCCTTGTGCCTCTTGCGTAATTAGGTCGACGCATCCAGCCATACACCCCCGTCGCGTCACGCTACATAATTACGCTTTTTATCACCATCGACGACACTGTGCTTGTACGTATATGTAGTACGCGCGGGCCTATAGCTAAAACCCGTGCGGTATGTGTCAAATAATTCAAACCTTTAGGGCACCGCAAAACGGACACGCATCACATCAGGGGATTAGTCTCCGGACACGAAAGCGGAAGTTTGTCACCCAAACTACCCGTATACATCTGGCCTCAATTTTTTCTTAAAGTCCACACGCTTTAATAACCATATAGTATAAAATAGTTTAAATGTTCAAATGCACCAATAGTTCAAGCTTTAAAAAGTTTAAATACTACACTTCAATATTTTGTTCTCTTTAACCGCTCGCAGATGCTTAAACAGATCTTCCTTCAATTGCTCGTGAGTTGCTCGATGCCGAATTTGTTGATGCATTTGAATAAACTCTTCAAATGCGACTGAATTCTGGTATGGAATTTTGACAGGACCACCCATGTTCTCAAATTCAAGAGCTGCGGCAGCATCCCCACCCTCATCTTCCACGATCATGTTCTGCATGATCACACAATAGATCATCACGTCACACAAGGTCTCTGGATCTTATTATTTAGTAGGTCCACAGATAACTGCAAAACCTACCTGCAGAACTCTAAATGCCCTCTCAACATCCTTTCTAGTTGCTTTTTTGTTTTTAGGCAAAGTGAGACTTTTTCTGGCCAATTAGATTAGAGATGGTGTTGACAAAGGTAGCTCACAGAAGATAGATGTCATCAACCAGATAGTAACCCATGTTGTACTCATGCCCATTGACAATATAGTGGCAAGGAGGAACTTTTATTTCGGTCAACCTAGCAAACAATGATGATAGTTGCAGCACATTGATGTCATTGTGAGACCCGGGCATGCCAAATCCAAAAATCATGTGATGCAACTGCTTCAAGAATGATGGTAGGCTCCTTAACATGATCCTGATATTGCCCTTTAAAACTTTTGGGCAATTCTTCCATTTTTTCAATGCATGCAGTCAATTGATCCGAGCAAACCTGGCCACCCTCTTGCTTCCAAGATTGCCCAGATCCTCTAGGTGTCTGCCACAGTCGGTTCTCTTGGGTACCGAGGTCCAAACACATCGACTACGACACTTGTAAACCTAAAAATGGCATCTCCGCATTTGCTCTCAAACATCCGTAGGTACTTGTCCCACAAATCAACGGTCGTGCCATATGCAAGTATCCGCAATGCAGTCTGCACTTATGGTAACCAAAGAACTCAATCCTTCCCACGGAGTCCTTCTTCAAGATGAAGTAGTCATCAAAGGAAGAGATGCCATCGTAGAGACGATTGAAGATATTATTGTGCATCCGAAAGGGCCGGCGAAAATTGTCAGCGAAGAAGGCATCGGGGCAAAGTAGTTGTCCATTAGCGTCAAATGGTTGCGCACCCTATTGCGGTTGAGGACTCGATGACCCTTGATCGATCCCTTAAAATCGAGAACATGCTCCTCCGCACGCTCCGTGTCTGCAAGGACCGCCTGCATCATCGTCGTCTCATCGGTGTAGTCCTCCTCGTCGGACGACTCAACATAGTGCTCATATATTTACTCCATATCCGAATCCATTTCTTCAAAGAAGAAGGGACTTAGCACGAACATTTCACTGAACAGTTGCCGGGCACGGTGAGTATCGTAGGAGCAGATGGTACCTGCGCGGCGATCGGAGCAGAGATGTGGAACGGCCGCGAAGGAGAAGCTCTGTGCAGCCCGGGTGTACCGTTGAAGGTGACAGACTTGTCGAGCTCCAACAGGGGGGGTGTGGGGAGGGGGGCAGTTGGAGCAGCAGTGAAGGCAAGAGAGAAAAATGAAAGGAGAGATGGGAGGATGGAGGCGTGCGGTCCGGGAATGATTTTGGTGGGGTTTTTGGGTGGGCCGTGGGTGCCAGAGTCCAAAGTGGCTGCTGTCCGGACTTCCGCAAAGCCCCCTTCCTCCTAATTTTTTCTGGGGTTTACGAGAAAAAATGCGTCTTGATCGCTCGGCAGGCTGATATAGGCCCCGTGTTGGATGGCTAAAC
The DNA here is from genome assembly GCF_018294505.1 of Triticum aestivum. Lineage (NCBI taxonomy): Eukaryota > Viridiplantae > Streptophyta > Magnoliopsida > Poales > Poaceae > Triticum > Triticum aestivum. The sequence continues at coordinate 121,408,979 of NC_057805.1, forward strand.
ACGTTCGGACCGTGCAGTCCAAACGGTCGCGGGGTGTTTGTGAGTCCGCTTTAAAGATGCCTTCACCGTGAATTATTTTTCAGGATGGTGCAAATACCGTGGTACTCCCTCCGTCCGAAAATACTTGTCATCAAAATTGATAAAAAGAAGTATCTAGAACTAAAATATATCTTCTTTTATTCATTTTGATAACAAATATTTCCGGTCGGAGGGAGTACAATACAACACTAATGTCCTCCCGCTGTGGCAGCGTGGCGCCGTCTTCCTCATCGTATACTGGGCACGCCCGGTACTTGTGATGTCTTGGCTTGCCCCAAGGAGGAGAATGGGCATGCTGAGGATCCCCTACCCCGAGTATGGGGCGGTCGAGCAGGCCACTTGTGAATTGTGATGGAGGATCAAATGAGCTATCCTAGGGACCAGTACTACTATTCACTTGTCTGTCCTCTGGTGACGTAGTAGTAGTACCGGTTAGGCTCAGGACCAGCTCTCACTCTCTTCTTTTTCTCTCGGTCCCGCCCTTCTTGGAAACTACTGTAAAAGTCATACTGTTTGCGCATGCTCTAGGTGATTATCGACATGCATCTACATAAACCAATTATTAATTGGATATAGAAACCGTTCCATGCGGCTGTACGTGAAGGAGATATTCCATTTCGTCTCCAAAAAAGTCGTAGAAAAAAGGTTGGAGTGCATCTCAAAGAACCTTTTTATACATACAGTGTGTGGACTTGTGTACACGCTAGTCTATCTAATCATCGACTTTGGTGGGAATCTAAAGCGCACTTTCGATCCAAGAATTCAAAAAGGAGCTCCCGGAAGGAAGAAGAAAGAAAGAAAGACGGATGGGACTAGCGTGCTAACAAAACGGGCCGACTGATCCAGCCCAACTATTATTGATTATGCCCATTTTCATTTCTGGTAGGAGTAGTAGGCTGGCGTACCTGTACTCACTTTTTGAAAATCATGCCGCATCCGTTGCCACGCGTCACAGGTCTAATTTGTTTATTTGTTTCGATTCGTAAAAAAGGAGGATCCAATCTGCTTTTGTAGACTAATAACCACTGCTGCTAGAAGATATTAAAGTAGACTCTACTCTCTCGAGAAGATTTATAGGTTCAGTTGCTGTCCCTTGCGCTTGGACCAAAGATCCATGACACAAATCATTTTTGTCAGAAACAAAAAAAATGTGCTAAAGACAACAAGTGGCGGAGCCATTAAAATTGTATCAGTGGAGTTGAATGCTGCTAAAACAGATTAGGAAGAACCAAGTCATTGGGAAATTGGATTTTAACAGGGACATAAATAATCACCAATTTAGCGGGCTCGTTTTGATAGCCGAGAAGTCATACATGAAAACGTTTTTCTCCTCCCCCAAGAGAGACTAGGACGCACGCGTATAGGGTTTCCCCACTTTCCGTCGGTGCCACCAACGTCTGCCTTGTCTTCGGCAGTCTTAGGTCCATGGAGCCATGGTGGATATCAGTGGAAAATAATCCTATACGACCTGCTCTCACGCTTCATCTTGTAAGACCCTCGCTAGAGGATGCCACGTGTACTTCACCAACCTTGATGCACCCCTTCTTCCCCAATCCTCCTTGCAATTTATTTCCTGTGTCTACCGGAATGGTGGCTCACAGCCGTTCCTAGTTCACTCATCAAGTTGAGTAGACATACGCAGATCCACCCGCGATGACTGCTATGACATCCGAACCTGTGAGACAAGCTTCTATTGCTTGTATACAAATCATCTGTCCGTCGTGCCTCGAGCTGATTAACTGTCGCCGCATTAGGTGCAACTGCTCCTCACTATGAGCCGCCGGTCTCACCTCTGACAGCCCGCTACAGGGCAAGAGATTGGTGGAATCACTTCCATAGCCGCTACCAATACACCATAGCCATTGAATTGAATGTGTCCAATGTGTATATGCCTGTATTTTGTCTCTGCTGTTTTGAGATTTGATGTTTAATTGATGAAGCCCAAGCAATCCGGCATGCCCGTCGGTGCACTAGATGGCTAGCTTTCATGGGGATGGACGCTGGAGGAGTGAAGTTCGGGAAGGAGGATCGAGGAAGAAGGACTGCATCAAGATTGGTGAAGTACACGTGACATCTTCTAGCGTGGGTCTTATGAGATGAAGCGTGAGACCAGGTCGTATAGAATTATTTTCCGATATCGGCCCTGGCTCAGACTTCGTTTTTAGGTATTTTTTTTAGTTTGAAGGGTTTGTATCCTACCTAGGTAGGCAAGACGGTTGGAGACGCTTTCTGAAGATTGAATAAGGTTCTCCCTACCTAGCCCCCGTCCCGGCAATGCATATCGTTTCGTCGGAGGGCGTGTGGAGGTGTGTCTCTGGCGGATCTCGCAGGATTCGATCAGTGTTTGTTACCGGTGGATCCGTGTGGATCGGTCTCTGTTCGTTTGTGTTCGTGTGTCTATACATTGGATCCTTCCGATCCACATGTCTCCTTATTGGCGACGGTTGTTGTTCTGATGCATTGGTCCTTTGGCGCCTTAAAACGATGACTTCCCGACTGTTTATTGATTTCCCCGCTCCTTTGAATGAGTGGTGATGACGTCGTCGCACCTTCTTCTTGCTCCAATGTTTGCAGTTGTCACTTGGTATACGGATATGTGTATAATTTTTGTTACTTCTGATGTTCTTTGTACCGCCGATGAATAGATCGAAAGCTCTCGCCGTAAAAAGAATAATCACCAAAATTTGCACTGTGCTCCGTTTAAAAAAAAGTGTTGCACTGTTCATCAGCAAATTAGCACTACATCTCTGATCTTAGGAGGGTCAGGCCTGGAGGTCGTCCCTGTGTCCACCACTACAAAATAATATTATGCGGCTGTACTAGAATGGTCCACATATTACTGTATGAGATAGGCAGATAGCACAATACAAGGAAGAAGATATGTGCATGCATGCGCGCAAAAGAAATCAGAAATGGAAAAACGCAGAGATCGATCGGCATGATTATGAAGGATAATCGGAAATGACGGAAAGAGAGAGAGAGAAAGGGAGTGCGATTGGATGCGTGTACGTACGTACCGACGCCAATCTGGTGGGCACTCTGGTCGTCGATGCCCATCTGATCCGGCACCTCCTCCTCCATCATGGCCGCCATTCCTTGATCGGTTGATCGATCGGGCCCGGCCGGATGTAGAACTCAACTCAACTCAGCAGTTCACTTCAAATCTTCAATCAAATGCTAGCAATATTCGATGGGGTCCGGATGGATCCAAATCGGCTCGCCATTCCTTGATCGGGTCCGGCAGGATCAACTCAACAGTTCACTCCAAGTGCTAATTTCGTTGTCCGATCCAAATCAGCTGGCGCAAATTCAATCGATCGGAGAAAACGCGCGGCGGCACACCATGCATCGATGGGCCGCGTTTTTGGGTTTTGCTTGGTTGACAGCGGGAAGAGGGAAATGGAAGGGAGAGAACGAGTCTTGTGATCAGTCACTCCACAGAATGAGGTAGGACGTACAAGGCAACGCTAGCTCATTCGTCGGAGCGGAGGACCAAAATCAATTCCCCCCGCAAAAAAGGATATAAATTAATTTAATCTATTATTGTTCCGAAATAATAATAATAATAATAATAATAATAATTTACTCCTAAATAAAATCGTCCCGGATCTCATCAAACCCAACACATGCATCCTATACTAGTATATGTAGTGTAGGGATAATATGTTGTCCGCATCATGCATCAATTGCTGGTTGCACTTGCGTATGCTTTGTATTCCATGTGCGTCCATCACGTTTGGATGTCGCCCATTTTCCACGCAGGCGCATATGCACGGCTACTCGCGTACAAATTTAGTCAGGTCACATGACGGAGATGCGCCCGCACCAGCCACCAGCGCGGCGTTCCTTTCCGCTTCCGCTCCCATCAAGATCAAATCATTGTGGCGACCCCGGTGCGTTGAACGTTGCTGCCACTCTAGTCAGGCCCTAGTCCACAATTTGGGCGCCTTGATTCGTGGACATGCAACACAACGACCCAACCACCCCTCCTCAACGGCAAATCTCCCTACCACTACTGCTACCAGCGTAGGGGCAGCAGAACATGCAGAAAAGTTCAATTTATTTGCCCGTAAAGCTTTGTGTTTGTGTGTACACGATTGACCCGGTCGTCGCATCACTCCCCAAAGATTTCTCAGTGTTTTTGTCTCTTGCACATGTGCGCCCATACTCAGCAGTCATCACGACGCATGTTTTTCCCTCTCTCCTTTTGGGGTCTCGAGGCAACAAAAACTGCTTTGCGCGCTTGTACTGTCAGTTTTGTCATCCACTGAAAACCACCACTAGCGCCAGTAGAGTTTATATGGCTAGAAAAGAATTACAGAAACACGGAACTGGGTCGACCAAATGGAAGAAACGTGTTACTTCCAGGCCGATTGCTAAAGCCCAGCTACCACCTCCTTGGGGCCCACACCGCAAACGTGTTACTTCAATTCTTTTTGCTCAGCACGTACCCGGGTTGAGCCAGATTACCACACACAGCGACAATGGTAGGCCCAACCCACTACCTGGAAAGCCCACCACACCCCTCCCATGTTTTTCCAACACCGCGTGTCGGCTCGTCTCTAACGTCCTTGTCGCATCAAACGTCTCAAAAAGCGATCAAAACGAAAAACACAACACCATTGACCGGAACTTCCTAGGCACGCACGCGGGCATCCATTTACTTAAAGATTGGTGAATTTGTGTATGTTTTTACTTTTTTTTGCGGGTTTTTTAGTCCTTAATTGATGTAATGTGATTGCTGCCAACTTTTGGCGCTTTTGGCAGCTCCATCCACTTCACCTCCTATGACTTTCCATTATTTATTTTCAAATTGGAATCTATTATACCTATTAAACCGAAAGTCCAAAGTAAGCTTTGTTTGCATATTCATGTTTGTTGCAACAAGTACTCTTGGGCAAGACTAATTTCGAATACATATTGACATTTTTTTAATTTTTGCCAAGTTTTAAATATTAAGACCTGATAGTCGTAATATTAACTTTTACCAAGTTTCACCAATTTTCAATTGCTTTTAGGGTTTAGGGGTTAGGTCTTAGAGTTCGGGGTTTCAGTTTTAGTTTTTGAAACTTAGTGAATGTATCGTTCATTTCTATCAAGTTTTAGTAGTTGAAACTTGGCAAAGTTAAAAAAACTTGTCAAAAGATATTCAAAGGTTGTTTTGTTTATTCGAAAGGTATTCAAAATGTCTGAAACGAGACATATATAAAAGAACTTTATCATCAGTATTAAATTCTCATTTCTGAATTCTTTTATCATGCCATCTTTTAACTTTTTATTTAAGCAACTTAACACTTTCGTAAGCTTCAGTTCTCCAATCAGGTGATTGGACAATAGGAGCGAAAATTAAAGCTTTCTTAAAAATTTCAAAGGCTTCCACACAATCATCGTCAAAAACAAAACAGACATCCTTTTGCAATAAATTAGTAAGAGGCCTATTAATTTTAGTGTATTATTTATTAAACCTTCTATAGAAACCAACTTGGCCAAGAAAAGTTCTTATATCTTTGATATCTTTAGGACATAGCATTTTCCAAATAGCATCCACCTTAGCTTTATCTACTTCAATGCCTTTTTCAGAAAATTGATGACCGAGCACTATACCTTCGTTTACCATGAAGTGACACTTCTCCATTTCAAGCCAAGTCTAGTTTCTTCACATTTCAGCAAAAGTTTATCAATGTTGTGTAAACATTCATCAAAAGAGATCCCATAGACGGAGAAATCGTCCATGAAAACTTTGACAATTTTTTCACAGAAATCAGAAAACATAGCAGACATACATCTTTGAAGGTAGCAGGCGCATTGCATAAATCAAATGACATACGCCTATTGTCGGGACCTCGATCCTAAGTCACACCGGTCTAGCATGTAACACATCATCTCACTTTGCGGCCTCACGCACGGTATTCCCACGGCTACAGCCTTATCTTGGCCGGGACCGTTTGTGCCTTTTAGCTCATGTATATGACTGTGTCGTTAGCACCCATATGACAGAGAACCCGGACCAACATAACTAGTCGTAAAACCAAGGTGGCACAAACTTACAGGGACAGGCATACGTAACCCAACAATGAACGTGTCGGTCATCAACGTATGAACCCAAGTCGTAGCAAGCTACCAGGACTTAAAGGAACAACGCGTGACATTCCCTGAAGGGACAGACACAAGAACAAATAAGGATACATGCCGGCCAACCCAAGTGTTTCGGAGCAGTAGCAAACTGCCATGGCTTGGTGGAAGCACTAGGAGACATTTCCCCATAAGGAATGCTACCAAGAATAAAACCACTAGGTGTCAAATCCCACACATACCAATGCATTTCAAACATACACACAATATGCACGATATGTGTAGATACAACATGGCATCACAACATAACTCTACAAATTCAAGTATTTATTTAGAAGGCTCCGAAGAGCCATACATAACATGATATTACAAACAGGGGTCACATGACCCGTCATACAAAGCATACAGGCAACGAAAGCATAACATGTCTGAGTATAGACAACTACAAATGGGAAAGGCTGAGAAACCTGACTATCTACAAGACCCTCCCAAGGTACAAGTGTTGGGAAACGTAGCATGCAATTTCAAAAAATTCCTACGCTCACACAAGATCTATCTAGGAGATGCATAGCAACGAGGGGAGAGTGTGTCTACTTACCCTCGTAGACCGAAAGCGGAAGCGTTTGACAACGCGGTTGATGTAGTCGAACTTCTTCTAGCTCCGATCGATCAAGCACCGAACGCACGACACCTCCGAGTTCTGCACACGTTCAGCGCGATGACGTTCCTCGCCTTCTTGATCCAGCAAGGTGTCGAGGAAGTAGATGAGTTCCGTCAACATGACGGTGTGGTGACAGTGATGGTGAAGTGATCCGCGCAGGGCTTCGCCTAAGCACCTCGAGAATATGACCGGGGGTGTAAACTGTGGAGGGGGGAACCACACATGGCTAACAATTGATGTTGCGTGTGCTAGGCGCCCCCCTCCTCATATATATAGGTGGGAGGGAGAGGGGAGAGGCCAAGGGGTGCCCCAAGTGGGGCCGAATCCCACTTGGGCTTCTGCCCTGGTTCGGCCCCCCTTCCTTGTATAGGCGCCAGGGGAAGGAAGGGCGAGGTGGCGCCCCCCTTTCCTTTCTCCCTTTCCTTTCCTTAAGGCTGGCCGACCTGGTGGAGGGGCGCACCAGCCCCTTGTGGGCTGGTCTGTGTTGGCGAATGTAGTAATTCAAAATTTTCCTACGATCACGCACGATCTATCTAGGAGATGCATAGCAACGAGACGGGAGTGTGTGTCCACATACCCTCGTAGACCGAAAGCAGAAGCATTTAGTAACGCGGTTGATGTAGTCGAACGTCTTCACGATCCAACCGATCCAAGTACCGAACATACGGCACCTCCGTGTTCAGCACATGTTCAGCTCGATGACGTCCCTCGAGATCTTGATCCAGTTGAGGACGAGGGAGAGTTTCATCAGCACGACGGCGTGGCGACGGTGATGATGAAGTTACCAGTGCAGGGCTTCGCCTAAGCACTACGACGATATGACCGAGGTGTGTAACTGTGGAGGGAGGCACCGCACACGGGTAGGACCAATCTTGGAGTGCCTTTGGGGTGCCCTGCCCACGTATATAAAGGAGGGAGGGAGAGAGGCCGGCCCTCCTAGGGGCGCGCCTAGTGTAGGGAGTCCTACTAGGACTCCCAAGTCCTAGTAGGATTCCCTTTCCTTTTCGGAGTGGGAAAGAAGGAAAGGAGGGAGAGGGAGAAGGAAAGGGGGGGGAGCCCCCACCCCTTGTCCAATTCGGTTTGGGCAGGGGGGAGGCGCGCGCCACCTCGTGGCCCTTCTTCCCTCTCTCCACTAAAGCCCAAAAGGCCCATTAACTTCCCCGGCGAATTCCCGTAACTCTCCGGTACTCCGAAAAATACCCGAATCACTCGGAACCATTCCGATGTCCGAATATAGCCTTCCAATATATGAATCTTTACCTCTCGACCATTTCGAGACTCCTCGTCATGTCCATGATCTCATCCGGGACTTCAAACAAACTTCGGTCATCAAATCACATTTTTTTAGAAAAGGAGGATGACCCCCGGCCTCTGCATCTGGATGATGCATACGGCCATTTTATTAATTATTGACACAAGACTTTACAAAGTCATACAACAGTAAGACTAAAGCCACCGACTAAGCAACATCTGTCGCTATTCCTATCTAGTTGATGAAGGGGCGCTGAAAGTCTGGGCCTAATACCAAACAGACCTTGCAGCCAAACCTAACATCTAAGACTGGAGGTCCCAACCAGGACGCCTGCCGGGTATGGGCACCCACCAGTCCGGCGTGCTCCTCAACTAGGACGCCTGCCGGGTATGAGGCCGCCGCAGCCACCTGCCACTAATCCATCTTCAGAGCTGTATTGCTGCATCAACCTTGCCCGATCTAGCTACCGCCGATGCCACCACGGCGCCAGGCAGCGTCACCCTCCTGCGCGAATCCATCTCCGCTCATCAGGCGCCGAGTCTCCACTGCGCCACGCCACCGAGATCCGCCATCATCAATGGACAAGATGAAACACCGCTCCTCCTCTTGTCCCCTCCAGCCAGCACTTGGTCCAAAATGATGCCCCCAGGAGGGCGAACGACATCGAAACGTCGTCATCGTCCGATCCGGTAGACCCAGATCTAGGGTTTCCCCCCGAACCTCCCGATCAGGTTGACGTGACCTACAACAACGATGACTCGAGAAGGAAACGACGTCCGAGACGCCGCCATCGTCCGCCAAGACCGCAGTCAGGCGCGATTTTCACTGGAAGCCGTATCGTCCTGATCTCGTGGCTGGCTAGCGGAGTCTCGCCATGAAGACGTATGCCGCTACTGGTACTCTGGTAGAGATCCTCCATACCCTCACCGGTCCCTCCACGCACCGCCGGCCGACCAAGACCACGCCGCGGTGGATCTGGACGGGACGCCAGATCCGCGGCCGCCGCGACCCATCTTCAGGCAGAGCCATCCACCGGTTCATCCATGGAGTGCTGCCACCATCCATGCACGAAGGGAAGCCCATCGCCGTCCTGGACCGCTGCCCGCCGCCGCACAGGCTAGGGGCGCCGCCCTGCCTGCTGCCCACGGGCGCACCACAAGAGACGCCCCTGCCGCCTCAAGGGGATCCCGCTGCAGATCCGCCCGCCCTAGCGCCTTGGCATCGGGCCCGCCGCCACCGCGGACCTCGCCGGCGGCAGCGGTGGCAGGATGATGGCCGAGGGAGGCTGGCGGCGCTGGAATTTTTGGCCCCCTGGCGTCGCCCAGGGAGGCAACGCGAGGGGGTAGAGTGGATCTCTGTACCCTACAAATCACATAACTCATAATGCAAATCGTCATCGAACGTTAAGCATGCGGACCCTATGGGTTCGAGAACTATGTAGACATGACCGAGACACATCTCTGGTCAATAACCAATAGCGGAACCTGGATGCTCATATTGGCTCCTACATATTCTACGAAGATCTTTATCGGTCAAACCGCATAACAACATACGTCATTCCCTTTGTCATCGGTATATTACTTGCCCGAGATTCGATCGTCGGTATCATCATACCTAGTTCAATCTCGTTACCGACAAGTCTCTTTACTCGTTCCGTAATGCATCATCCCGCAACTAACTCATTAGTCACATTGCTTGCAAGGCTTATATTGATGAGCATTGATACGTCTCCAACGTATCTATAATTTATGAAGTATTCATGCCATGTTTACAACAAATTTATATGGTTTTGGTATGATTTGCATGGAACTAACCCGGACTGACGCAGTTTTCAGCAGAACTACTGTGGTGTCTTTTTTGTGCAGAAATGAAAGTACTCGAAATGAGCTGAAACTTTTTGACGATTTTTTTGGAACAAAAGAGACCCCCGAAGCTTCATGGAAGGACCAGAAGATGAAGGAGTAGGGCACAAGACACCGGGGCGCGCCTGGGCCCTTGCCCATGCCCCGGTGGGTTGTGCTCACCTCGAGGCCCATCTTAGCGTGAAACCAACGCCAAAATTCCTATAAATAGAGAAACCACCAGGGCTCTATAGCCGCCGAAAACCAATCTAGACCCTTTCCGGCACCCTGCCGGAGGAGGGAATCATCTCCGGTGGCCATCTTCATCATCCCGGCGGCCACCACGATGAGGAGGGAGTAGTTCACCCTCGGGGCTGAGGGTTTGTACCAGTAGCTATGTGTTTAATCTTTCTCTCGTGTTCTTGAGATGTCACGATCTTGATGTATCGCGAGCTTAGTTAATATAGTCGGATCATATGGTGTTTTCCCCTCTCTATCTTGTTGTGATGAATTGAGTTTTTCCTTCGAGATTTCGTGTTATCGGATTGAATACTTTTATGGATTTGAGAACACTTGATATATGTCTTGCAATTGAATACTCGTGCTGACAATGGGGTATCATATTGATTCACTTGATATATGTTTTGGTACTCAACTCACGGATTCCCGAGGTGAAATTGGGGTAATCTATGCATAGAGGTTGATGCACGTTCTTGTCTTTGTTTATCCGGTAGAAATATTGGGGCACTCTTTGAAGTTCTTTGTGTTGGATTGAGTATTATGAATATGAATTTGCTTTGGTGTTATTTTAGTACGAACTCTAGGATAGATCGAACGGAAAGAATAGCTTTATGTTATTTTAGTACGAACTCTTGAATAGATCAAACAGAAAGAATAGCTTTGAGGTGGTTTCGTACCCTACAAACAATTTATTCTTATGTTCTCCGCTAGATAGGAACTTTGGAGTGATTCTTCATCGCACTTTGAGGGATGGTTATATGATCCAATTATATTAGCATTGTTGAGAGATTGCACTAGCAAAAGTACGGATCCTAGGCCTCATTTTCAAGCATTGCAATACCGTTTTTGTGCCCGTTTACTATTTGTTACCTTGCTGTTTTTATTTATTCATATTATAAAAATATATTTGTACCATCAATATTACACTTTTATCACCATCTCTTCGCCGAACTAGTGCACCTATACAATTTGCCATTGTATTGGGTGTGTTGGGGACACAAGAGATTTCTTGTATTTGGTTGCAGGGTCGTTTGAAAGAGACTATCTTCATCCTACGCCTCCCACGGATTGATAAACCTTAGGTCATCCACTTGAGGGAAAATTGCTACTGTCCTACAAAACTCTGCGCTTGGAGGCCCAACACGAGTCTACAAGAATAAAGTTGCGCAGTAGACATCAAGCTCTTTTCTGGCGCCGTTGCCGGGGAGGTGAGTGCATGAAGGTATATCTCTAGATCTTGCAATTGAATCTTTTAGTTTCTTGTTTTATCACTAGTTTGGTTTATAAAAGAAACTACATAAAAAATGGATTGAGGTTGCATCATATTATTGATCATCTTTAAAATATCTTCCTTGAAAATGGTGGTTCAGAAAATTGTGCTCAATTGTTAGAAGAAGAAGTCGATAAAATGTTTGGCACAAAATATTTTAATGATGAGCATGATTGCAATGTTGCTGGTATGAACTCTTTGAATATCCATGATGCTAATGATATGCAAAGCCCTAAGCTTGGGTATGCTATGTTTGATGAATATGATATTTTTAGTCCCCCAAGTTTTGATGTGAAAATTTATTATGATGATTGCATGCCTCCTATTTATGATGATTATATTGATGTAAGTGGATTTGGAGAGGTCATGACTTTATTTAATGATGAATCCACTATTTTGGAGGAGGTTGCAATTGATTATGACAACAAAGTTCCTATATATGATGATTATGGTGATGGCTTGTATGCAATATTGAATAATGATAAGCACGAAACTTGTCATCATGATTTTAGTTTCCAATCCCATGATAGTTATTTTGTTGAGTTTGCTCCCACTACTATTCATGAGAATAAATTTGCTTGCGTGGAGAGTAATAAAATTTCTATGCTTGTGGATCATGAAAAGAATGCTTTATGTGATAGCTATATTGTTGAATTCATTCATGTTGCTACTGAAAATTATTATGAGAGAGGAACATATGCATTTACATATTGCAATAATATCAAGTTTTCTCTCTATGTGTTGAAAATCTTGAAGTTTTGCTTGTTTTGCCTTCCTATGCTAGTTGATTCTTGTTCCCATAATTTGTTTGCTCACAAAATCCCTAAGCATTAGAAGTGGGTTAGGCTTAAATGTGCTTGTCATGTGATTCATGATGCTCTCTTTATGTTTCAGTTCTTATCTTTTATGCGAGCATCATTGAAATCATCATGCCTGGCTAAAAGGCATTAAAGAAAAGCGCTTGTTGGGAGACAACCCAACACTTTTACCTACTGTTTTTGTGTGTTCACATGATTATGCTACTTTATTGATCATGTTTCATTGCTTTTGTTTCAATAAAGTGCCAAATAAAGCCTTTGGGATCATGTTAGGTGATAGTTGATTTGATCTTGCTGAAAAACAGACACTTTTGTGCTCACGAAAATCATTCTTATTTTTAATAGAAGAGTGATTTTGAGTTGATTATTTTTGAAGAATATTAATATACAAATTTCTCACGTGGTCCTAATTTTTTCATAATTTTTGGAGTAGCAGAAGTATGGTTTGAGTACAGATTACTACAGACTGTTCTGTTTTTGACAGATTCTGTTTTCAATGCATAGTTTGCTTGTTTTCTAGTTTCTATGGCTTATATTGCTCAATATAAATTCTGGAAATGATATGCTACCGTAGGCATTTGTGCGGAAACAATTATGAATCTTGTCTTTTGACAGTACCAAAGTGAAATGGTTTGCTCTTTATCATACTAACCTATCTCACAAAGTTCCGTTAAGTTTTGGGTGAGATGTCGATATGAGGAGAATAAGGAGTGAAAATACCCTAAGCTTGGGGATGCCCAAGGCACCCCAAGTTAATATCCAAGGAAGATCCAAGCAACTAATCTTGGGGATGCCCCGGAAGGCATCCCCTCTTTCGTCTCCAACATCATCGGTAACCTCACTTGGAGCTATGTTTTCATTAGTCACATGATATGTGTTTTGCTTGGAGCGTCATTTTATTTTGTTAGGATTTTCTTCCTGTTATTTAGAATAATGTTTTGCATCTTTTATTTCAATAATAGTGGCATTGATACCCTTTACTATGCTTATTATACCAGTCTACATGTTGCTGTTTGAAAACAGAAAGTTTATCGATGTTGCAAAAATTCCCTAGAAAAGTCTGAATGTGATAAAATGTTGAAACTTTTTGCAAAATAAGCTCTGATAAATTTTATAAAGTGTGGTAATTGTTTCAGAATTTTTTGAGTTGGGGAAGTATGATTTGCATTCTTTACAGACTGTACTGTTTTGGCAGATTGCTGTTATGTTTGCATATGTTTGCTTGTTTAATGATCCTATTTGAGGATAGGAGTGTTAAATATGCAGAGGCATTTAGTATGCAATGTTGAATAATAATTTTAGTGATTTGCTACAGTAGAGAATGATAAGGTTTTTGCATTGGTTTATACTAACTTATCTCATGAGTTCTTGTTGAGTTTTGTGTTGATGAAGCTTTTGAGATCTAGGAAAACCGTGATATGAGAGGAATTAAGGAGACACAAAATCTCAAGCTTGGGGATGCCCAAGGCACCCCAAGATAATATTTCAATGAGTCTCAAGCATCTAAGCTTGTGGATGCCCCGGTAGGCATCCCACCTTTCTTCTTCAACAATTATCGGTTAGTATCGGTTGAGCCTAAGTTTTTGCTTCTTCACATGACGTGTGCTATTCTTGGAATTGCATTTTGTTTTGTTTTTTCTTGCTGTTTTAATAAAATACTTAGATCTGAAGTTTTTTAAATAAAATAGAGTCCTAAAATAGTTGCCAGGGAGGCTAAGTAAGCGGCACTCACATCCCGTCAACGAAGCTCTTTTCTTTGGAATTGCTCTAGTGCTTCACTTATATCTTTTTGAGCACGGTGTGCTTTAGTATTTTTGAAGAAATTCTCTCTTGCTTCACTTAAATTAATTTGAGAGAAAGAAATATTATGCTCATGATCTTCACTTATATTTGTTTGAGATTATCAAAAGTAACACATGAAAATTAGTTCCAAAGTGATAGATATCCAAGAAGAATATAATAAAAACTTTCAAGAAGATCATTGGACAAAATAAACTTGATTCTTTGTAATAGTTTTGAGATATGATGATGTGATATGTGAGTCATGTTGATGAGTAATTATGCTTTAGTAAGAATATTGGTGTTAAGGTTTGTGATTTCCTTTGCAAGCACGAAAGTCAATAGTTGTGCAATGAAATTACATCCTACTTGTGGTGCAATATTCGGTGTTAATTATGCTCAATGCTCGCTTATGAGATTATTCGTTTCTTGGTTGGTCGCTTCTCAATCTTTTGCTAGCCTTCATTTTGCACTAAGTATGATCACTACTTGTGCATCCAAAATCCTTTAAACCAGTTTTGCCACATGAGTCCACCATACCTACCCATATGCGGTACTCTTTTGCCGTTCTAAGCAAATTTGTATGTGCCATCTCCAATTTTCAAAATAAATTTATCTTTTGTGTGCTCGTACCGCTCGCAAGGCGGTGAGGGGTGGCCAATATTTTCCATGCTAGATGTGTTATTCTCATGATGAGTGTTTATTCACTTGTCATTGCACGAGAATAAGGCAAAGGTATTAGGGATGCCCAGTCCCGAAATGAAAAATGAATTGACTTTATGTTGTCAAATAATAAATTCCTTGGAAAGTGTTGGTATGGAGGGTAACGGTGGATACAGCTAGCCGTAGAAAGTGAAAGTATGGTTGAAAAAGGAATAAACTTTATTTTCTGTTTGGGAACCGCATATGATGTATCTAGCATGGAAAGTGTTGGGAGCTCTAAGTCATTTTCGTTGGTGGGAAAAGTATGCCTCTCAAAATGTTTATATCTCTCAATTTTTCGCTTTGAGCTCTAACACCTCTACAAATCCCTACTTCCTGATACGTCCATTTTGCATCATACTTTTATATCAATATTTATTGCATTATGGGCTGTTATTACACATTATGTCACAATACTTATGCCTATTCTCTCTTATTTTACAAGGTTTACATAAGGAGGGAGAATGCCGGCAGCTGGAATTCTGGGCTGGAAAACGAGCACATATTAGAGACCTATTCTGCACAACTCCAAAAGTCCTGAAACTCCACGAAAGTTATTTTTGGAAATAATAATAAATAATGAGCGGAAGAAATACGTCAGGGGGCCTCCACCTGGCCACGAGGGTGGGGGCGCGCCCCCCTGCCTCGTGGGCCCCCTGTTGGCCCTCCGGTGCCCATCTTCTGCTATATGAAATCTTTCGTCGGAAGAAAAATCATAAGCAAGCTTTCGGGACGAGACTCCGCCGCCACGAGGCGGAACCTTGGCGGAACCAATCTAGGGCTCCGGCAGAGCTGTTCTGCCGGGGACACTTCCCTCCGGGAGGGGGAAATCATCGCCATCATCATCACCAACGCTCCTCTCATCGGGAGAGGGCAATCTCCATCAACATCTTCACCAGCACCATCTCCTCTCAAACCCTAGTTCATCTCTTGTATCCAATTCTTGTCTCTAAGTCCGGGATTGGTACCTGTAGGTTGCTAGTAGTGCTGATTACTCCTTGTAGTTGATGCTAGTTGGTTTATTTGGTGGAAGATCATATGTTCAGATCCTTTATGCATATTAATACTCCTCTGATTATGAACATGAATATGCTTTGTGAGTAGTTACGTTTGTTCCTGAGGACATGGGAGAAGTCTTGCTATTAGTAGTCATGTGAATTTGGTATTCGTTCGATATTTTGATGAGATGTATGTTGTCTATCCTCTAGTGGTGTTATGTGAACGTCGACTACATAACACTTCACCATTATTTGGGGCTAGAGGAAGGCATTGGGAAGTAATAAGTAGATGATGGGTTGCTAGAGTGATAGAAGCTTAAACCCTAGTTTATGCGTTGCTTCGTAAGGGGCTGATTTGGATCCATATGGTTCATGCTATGGTTAGGTTTACCTTAATAATTTTGTCATAGTTGAGGATGCTTGCAATAGAGGTTAATCATAAGTGGGATGCTTGTCCAAGTAAGGGCAGCACCCAAGCACCGGTCCACCCACATATCAAATTATCAAAGTACCGAACGCGAATCATATGAACGTGATGAAAACTAGCTTGACGATAATTCCCATGTGTCCTCGGGAGCGCTTTTCTCTATATAAGAGTTTGTCCAGGCTTGTCCTTTGCTACAAAAAGGATTGGGCCACCTTGCTGCACTTTATTTACTTTTGTTACTTGTTGCTCGTTACCAATTATCTTATCACAAAACTATCTGTTACCTATTATTTCAGTGCTTGCAGAGAATACCTTGCTGAAAATCGCTTATCATTTCCTTCTGCTCCTCGTTGGGTTCGACACTCTTACTTATCGAAAGGACTACGATAGATCCCCTATACTTGTGGGTCATCAAGACTCTTTTCTGGCGCCGTTGCCGGGGAGTGAAGCGCCTTTGGTAGGTGGAATTTGGTAAGGAAAAATTTATATAGTGTGCTGAAATTTACTGTCACTTGTTACTATGGAAAGTAATCCTCTGAGGGGCTTGTTCGGGGTATCTTCACCCCGACCAGTAGAGCAAAGAGTTTCTCCTCAACCTACTGAACTTACTAAAAATGAAAATGTCCACTTTGAGATCCCTTCGGGTATGTTAGAAAAACTGCTAGCTAATCCTTTTGCAGGAGATGGAACAAAGCATCCTGATGAGCACCTAATCTATGTAGATGAAGTTTGTGGATTATTTAAGCTTGCATGTATACCCGGTGATGTTATTAAGAAGAAGGTCTTCCCTTTATCTTTGAAGGGAGATGCATCGACATGGTATAGGCTATGTGATGATACGGGATCATGGAACTACAAACGATTGAAATTGGAATTTCATCAGAAATTTTATCCTATGTATCTTGATCATCGTGATCGCAATTATATATATAATTTTTGGCCTCGCGAAGGAGAAAGCATCGCTCAAGCTTGGGGGAGGCTTAAATCAATGTTATATTCATGCCCCAATCACGAGCTCCCAAGAGAAATAATTATTCAAAGTTTTTATGCTCGGCTTTCTGATAACAATCGCACCATGCTCGATACTTCTTGTGCTGGCTCTTTTATGATGAAGACTATTGAATTCAAATGGGATTTATTGGATATAATTAAACGCAACTCTGAAGATTGGGATCTCGATGAAGGTAAGGAGTCAGGTATGACACCTAAGTTTGATTGTGTTAAATCTTTTATGGATACCGATGTTTTCCGTAAGTTTAGCACTAAATATGGACTTGACTCTGAGATAGTAGCCTCTTTCTGTGAATCTTTTGCTGCTTATGTTGATCTCCCTAAGGAGAAGTGGTTTAAATATCATCCTCCGATAGAAGTAAAAGTAGCTGCACCTATTAAAGTTGAAGAAAAGACTATCACTTATAATGATCCTATTGTTCCTACTTCTTATGTTGAGAAACCACCTTTCCCTGTTAGGATAAAGGATCATGCTAAAGCTTCAACTGTGGTCCGTAAAAACAATATTAGAACTTATACACCTCCTGAGCAAATTAAAGTTGAACCTAATATTGCTATTGTTAAAGATCTCTTGTCTGATAATATTGATGGGCATGTTATTTATTTCTGTGATGAAACTGCTAGAATTGCTAAACCTTGTGCTAAAGATAAACATAGACCTGTGGTAGGCATGCCTGTTATTTCTGTTAAAAAAGGAGATCATTGTTATCATGGCTTATGTGATATGGGTGCCAGTGCTAGTGCTATACCTCATGACTTATACAAAGAAATTATGCATGAAATTGCACCTGCTGAGATAGAAGGTATTGATGTTACCATCAAACTTGCTAATAGAGATACAATATCACCCATTGGAATTGTTAGAGATGTTGAAGTCTTGTGTGGAAAAACTAAATATCCTGCTGATTTTCTTGTTCTTGGTTCCCCACAAGATAGCTTTTGTCCCATTATATTTGGTAGACCCTTCTTGAACACCGTTAATGCTAGGATAGACTGCGAAAAGGATATCGTTACTATTGGCTTGGGTGATATGTCTCATGAGTTTAATTTCTCTAAATTTCGTAGACAACACCGTGAAGAGGAATTGCCTAGTAAGGATGAAATTATTGGTCTTGCTTCTATTGCCGTACCTCCTAGTGATCCTTTAGAACAATATTTGCTAGACCATGAAAATGATATGTTTATGAATGAAAGAAGGGAAATAGATGAAGTATTCTTTAAACAGGAACCTATCCTGAAACACAATTTGCCTGTTGAAATCCTAGGGGATCCTCCTCCACCCAAGGGTGATCCCGTGTTTGAGCTTAAACCGTTGCCTGATACTCTTAAATATGCTTATCTTGATGAGAAAAAGATATATCCTGTTATTATTAGTGCTAACCTTTCAGAGCATGAAGAAGAGAGATTATTGAAAACTATGAGGAAGCACCGTGCTACTATTGGATATACTCTTGATGATCTTAAGGGCATTAGTCCCACTCTATGTCAACATAAAATAAATTTGGAGGAAGATGCCAAACCAGTTCGTGATCATCAACGACGGCTAAATCCTAAGATGAAGGAAGTGGTAAGAAAAGAAATACTGAAGCTCCTTGAGGCAGGTATAATTTATCCTGTTGCTGATAGTCAGTGGGTAAATCCTGTCCATTGTGTGCCTAAGAAGGGAGGTATTACCGTCATTCCTAATGATAAAGATGAGTTGATCCCGCAAAGAATTATTACAGGTTATAGGATGGTAATTGATTTCCGCAAATTAAATAAGGCTACTAAAAAAGATCATTACCCCTTACCTTTTATCGATCAAATGCTAGAAAGATTATCCAAACATACACATTTTTGCTTTCTAGATGGTTATTCTGGTTTCTCTCAAATACCTGTGTCAGCCAATGATCAATCAAAGACTACTTTTACTTGCCCTTTTGGTACTTTTGCTTATAGACGTATGCCTTTTGGTTTATGTAATGCACCTGCTACCTTTCAAAGATGCATGATGGCTATATTCTCTGACTTTTGTGAAAAGATTTGTGAGGTTTTCATGGACGATTTCTTCGTCTATGGATCCTCTTTTGATGATTGCTTGAGCAACCTTGATCGAGTTTTGCAGAGATGTGAAGAAACTAACCTTGTCTTGAATTGGGAGAAGTGCCACTTTATGGTTAATGAAGGTATTGTCTTGGGGCATAAAGTTTCTAAAAGAGGTATTGAGGTTGATAAAGCCAAGGTTGATGCTATTGAAAAGATGCCATGTCCCAAGGACATCAAAGGTATAAGAAGTTTCCTTGGTCTCGCCGGTTTTTATAGGAGGTTCATTAAGGACTTCTAAAAAATTTCTTGGCCTCTGACTAATTTATTACAAAAAGATATACCATTTTTTTTTAATGATGATTGTGTAGAAGCATTTGAAATACTCAAGAAAGCATTGATCTCTGCACCTATTGTTCAGCCACCTAATTGGAATTTACCCTTTGAAATTATGTGTGATGCTAGTGATTATGCTGTAGGTGCTGTTCTAGGGCAAAGAGTTGATAAGAAATTAAATGTTATTCAATATGCTAGTAAGACTCTAGACAATGCTCAGAGAAATTATGCTACTACTGAAAAAGAATTCTTAGCAGTTGTATTTGCGTGTGATAAGTTCAGACCTTATATTGTTGATTCTAAATTAACTATTCACACTGATCATGCTGCTATTAAATATCTTATGGAAAAGAAAGATGCTAAACCTAGACTTATTAGATGGGTTCTCTTGCTACAAGAATTTGATTTGCATATTGTTGATAGAAAGGGAGCTGAGAACCCCGTTGCAGACAACTTGTCTAGGTTAGAAAATGTTATTGATGACCCACTACCTATTGATGATAGCTTTCCTGATGAGCAATTAAATGTCATAAATGCTTCTCATACTGCTCCATGGTATGCTGGTTATGCTAATTATATTGTTGCTAAATTTATATTGCCTAGTTTCACATACCAGCAAAAGAAAAAGTTTTTCTATGATTTGAGACATTAGTTTTGGGATGACCCACATCTTTACAAAGAAGGAGTAGATGGTGTTATTAGATATCGTGTACCTGAGTATGAACAGGAACAGATCCTACGCAAGTGTCACTCCGAGGCTTATGGAGGACACCACACTGGAGATAGAACTGTGCATAAGGTATTGCAATCCGGTTTTTATTGGCCTACTCTCTTCAAAGGATGCCCGTAAGTTTGTCTTATCTTGTGATGAATGTCAAAGAATAGGTAATAGTAGTAGACGTCAAGAAATGCCTATGAATTATTCACTTGTTATTGAACCATTTGATGTTTGGGGCTTTGATTATATGGGACCTTTTCCTGCCTCTAATGGATATACACATATTTTAGTTGCTGTTGATTATGTTACTAAGTGGGTAGAAGCTATTCCAACTAGTAGTGTTGATCATAACACTTCTATTAAAATGCTTAAAGAAGTTATTTTCCCGAGGTTTGGAGTCCCTAGATATTTAATGACTGACGGTGGTTCACATTTTATTCATGGTGCTTTTCGTAAAATGCTTGCTAAGTATGATGTTAATCATAGAATTGCATCTCCTTATCACCCACAGTCCAGTGGTCAAGTAGAATTGAGTAATAGAGAGCTCAAATTAATTTTGCAAAAGACTGTTAATAGATCTAGAAAGAATTGGTCCAAGAAACTTGATGATGCATTATGGTCCTATAGAACTGCATATAAAAATCCTATGGGTATGTCTCCGTATAAAATGGTTTATGGAAAAGCATGTCACTTACATCTCGAACTAGAACATAAGGCTTATTGGGCTACTAAAGAGCTCAATTATGATTTCAAACTTGCCGGTGAGAAGAGGTTATTTGATATTAGCTCACTTGATGAATGGAGAACCCAAGCCTACGAGAATGCCAAGTTGTTTAAAGAAAAAGTTAAAAGATGGCATGACAAAAGAATACAAAAGCGTGAGTTTAATGTAGGTGATTATGTATTGCTATACAACTCTCGTTTAAGATTTTTTGCAGGAAAACTTCTCTCTAAATGGGAAGGCCCTTACGTTATCGAGGAGGTCTATTGTTCCGGTGCCATAAAAATCAACAACTTCGAAGGCACAAACCCGAAGGTGGTGAACGGTCAAAGAATTAAACATTATATCTCAGGTAATCCTATAAATGTTGAAACTAATGTTATTGAAACCGTAACCCCGGAGGAATACATAAGGGACACTTTCCAGAACGTTTCAGACTCCGAAAAGGAATAGGTATGTGGTACGGTAAGTAAATCGACTCCAAAACAGTTTTATGGCAATATTTCTCCGTTTTGGAATATTTAGAAAAATAGAAAAATAAGAAGCAGTCCGGGAAGGACACGAGGCCTCCACGAGGGTGGAGGGCACGCCTACCCTACTGGGCGTGCCACCTACCTTGTGGGCACCTCGTGTGCTCTCCAGACTCCATTTTCTTGCACGTTATGTATTTTGGTCGGTAAAAATTCATTATATAATCTCCCGAAGGTTTTGACTCCTGTATCACGCAATTGTCCTCTGTTCTTGTTTCGAGCTGTTCTCTGTCAGGGTTGTCAAGGCCAGGCATCGTGTCGTCCCCCTCCTCCAACAAGGGTGACAACGATGCTTGGCTAATGAAGATAGAGCTGAAGAGGGAAGAACCCATGGAGATCAACAAGGATGAAGGGATCAAGAAGGCCACGGAGGACCAAGTTCCGGCAACAGAAGACATCCTTCAACTTGATCACAATCTTCTTACCCCAACTGAGATCGAAGCTTTCAAGATGATTGAGCTAGCTCATATACAAAACAAGTATCTCACACGTGAAAATATTTTGTTGAAGGAGCATATTGTTGCACTCAAGGGCATTATCCGCAAGCTGGAGGATCTCTGACGCTCGATGTGCGACTACCCATCATCACCACCATCCTCTTCACAAACAAAGGAGACATAATCACATGGGTATGGGCACTCCCCTTGGCAACTGCCAAGCTTGGGGGAGAAGCCCCGGTATCGTATCACAACCACATCTCCTATCTTTACCGTTTTTCTTAGTTTGATCCTATTAGTAGTATCTTGATCTAGTAGAATAAAAGTTTTGGTATGATCTAGTTTTGAGTTTTGCTTTATGATCTCTCTATGTAATCGAGTCCGTGAGCTATATATAATAAAGATTAGTGTTGAGTCAAGGGCTTGATTATCTTGCTATGATCTTGAGTGAATAAAAGAAAAGAGAAAAGAATAAAAAGAAACAAATAGATCATATTGATCTTATTGAGAGTAATGACTTCACATAGGAAGAGTATGATGATTAAAAATTGTTGAGAGTTGACAAACATAGCTTTGGTCATCATTGCAATTAATAGGAAGTAATAAAGAAAGAGAGGTTTCACATATAAATATACTATCTTGGACATCTTTTATGATTGGGAGCACTCATTAAAATATGACATGCTAAAGAGTTGATGTTGGACAAGGAAGACAACGTAATGGGTTATGTTTTCTTATATCTGAGATAAAGTATATTGTCATGGATCATCCAACATGTTGAGCTTGCCTTTCCCCCTCATGCTAGCCAAATTATTTGCACTAAGTAGAGATACTACTTGTGCTTCCCAAAACCCTTAAAACAGTTTTGCCATGAGATTCCACCATATCTACCTATGGATTGAGTAAGATCCTTCAAGTAAGTTGTCATCGGTGCAAGCAATAAAAATTGCTCTCTAAATATGTATGACTGATTGGTGTGGAGGAAATAAGCTTTATACGATCTTGTGATGTGGAAGAAATAAAAGCGACGGACTGCATAATAAAGGTTCATATCACAAGTGGCAATATAAAGTGATGTTCTTTCGCATTAAGATTTTGTGCATCCAACCCTGAAAGCGCATGGCAAACTCTGCTTCCCTCTGCGAAGGGCCTATCTTTTATTATTATCTTCTATCTTATGCTAGAGTCATGGTGATCTTCACCTTTCCTTTTTACATCTTATCATTTGGCAAGCACAGGGTGTTGGAAAGATCCTGATAGATATATCTAATTGGATGTAAGTTAGCATGAACTGTTATTGTTGACATTACCCTTGAGGTAAAAGGTTGGGAGGCGAAACTATAAGCCCCTATCTTTCTCTGTGTCCGATTAAAACTCCGTAACCACAAGTATTGCGTGAGTGTTAGCAATTATGGAAGACTAAATGATAGTTGAGTATGTGGACTTGCTAGAGAGCTCTGACATAGACTCTTTCTGATGTTATGATAAATTGCAATTGCTTCAATGTCTGAGATTATAGTTTGTTAGTTCTAAATAAAGTTTCTGATTCATACTTTGCATTGTGAATGGATTATTACTTGAGCATAAGAAATCATATGACAACATCCATATATGTTGCTGTTATGAGAATAATCATGATGCCCTCATGTCCGTATTTTATTTTATCGACACCTCTACCTCTAAACATGTGGACATATTTATCGTTATCGGCTTCCGCTTGAGGACAAGCGAGGTCTAAGCTTGGGGGAGTTGATACGTCCATTTTTCATCATGCTTTTATATCAATATTTATTGCATTATGGGCTGTTATTACACATTATTTCACAATACTTATGCCTATTCTCTCTTATTTTACAAGGTTTACATAAGGAGGGAGAATGCCGACAGCTGGAATTCTGGGCTGGAAAAGGAGCAAATATTAGAGATCTATTCTGCACAACTCCAAAAGTCCTGAAACTCCACGAAAGTTATTTTTGGAAATAATAAAAAATAATGAGCGCAAGAAATATGTCAGGGGGGCCTCCACCTGGCCACGAGGGTGGGGGGCGAGCCCCCTGCCTCGTGGGCCCCATATTGGCCCTCCGGTGCCCATCTTCTGCTATATGAAGTCTTCTGTCGGAAGAAAAATCATAAGCAAGCTTTCGGGACGAGACTCCACCGCCACGAGGCGGAACCTTGGCGGAACCAATCTAGGGCTCCGACAGAGCTGTTCTGCCGGGGACACTTCCCTCCGGGAGGGGGAAATCATCGCCATCGTCATCACCAACACTCCTCTCATCGGGAGAGGGCAATCTCCATCAACATCTTCACCAGCACCATCTCCTCTCAAACCCTAGTTCATCTCTTGTATCCAATTCTTGTCTCTAAGTCCGGGATTGGTACCTGTAGGTTGCTAGTAGTGTTGATTACTCCTTGTAGTTGATACTAGTTGGTTTATTTGGTTGAAGATCATAGGTTCAGATTCTTTATGCATATTAATACCCCTCTGATTATGAACATGAATATGCTTTGTGAGTAGTTACGTTTGTTCCTGAGGACATGGGAGAAGTCTTGCTATTAGTAGTCATGTGAATTTGGTATTCGTTCAATATTTTGATGAGATGTATGTTGTCTATCCTCTAGTGGTGTTATGTGAACGTCGACTACATAACACTTCACCATTATTTGGGCCTAGAGGAAGGCATTGGGAAGTAATAAGTAGATGATTGGTTGCTAGAGTGACTGAAGCTTAAACCCTAGTTTATGCGTTGCTTCGTAAGGGGCTGATTTGGATCCATATGTTTCATGCTATGGTTAGGTTTACCTTAATACTTTTGTTGTAGTTGCGGATGCTTGCAACAGAGGTTAATCATAAGTGGGATGCTTGTCCAAGTAAGGGCACCACCCAAGCACCGGTCCACCCACATATCAAATTATCAAAGTACCGAACACGAATCATGTGAACATGATGAAAACTAGCTTGACGATAATTCCCATGTGTCCTCGGGAGCGCTTTTCTCTATATAAGAGTTTGTCCAGGCTTGTCCTTTGCTACAAAAAGGATTGGGCCACCTTGCTGCACTTTATTTACTTTTGTTACTTGTTGCTCGTTACCAATTATCTTATCACAAAACTATCTGTTACCTATTATTTCAGTGCTTGCAGAGAATACCTTGCTGAAAACCGCTTATCATTTCCTTCTGCTCCTCGTTGGGTTCGACACTCTTACTTATCAAAAGGACTACAATAGATCCCCTATACTTATGGGTCATCACTTCCCTCCGTGAAGGGCCTTTCTTTTACTTTATGCATTTTTTATTTTTTATTTGAGTCTCCATCTTCTCTTATAAAGCACCAACTAGGGGGCACTATGATCGTACTTGAGCATTGGGTGTAGCTAATATGCGAGTGTGTTTCATGAATGGATCAATGATTGAGCATGCTGGGCTAGGGATAACTTATTTTAGCGTTGATATTTTGAAAGACATGGTTGCTTGTTGGTATGCTTGAGTATTTAAGTCCTCATGTCAAAAATTGACTATTGCTTTAAAGCATATAAAAGTCCAAATGTCCATGCTATAAAGAAAAGAATATGTGACGAATATGATAGGTAGCTTTCCACAACAAAAAATCCTTTTTCAATTGCTACTTTATCATAATAAGTTTTATGAGAAAGAGTTGTTGTTATGATTCTAGGAAAAGTGATTGAAATTATCATTGATCAAACTTATGCACTTTGCTCGCATTCACACTTCATAAATTATTTCTTTTATCATTTACCTACTCGAGGACGAGTAGGAATTAAGCTTGGGGATGCTGATACGTCTCCAACGTATCTATAATTTATGAAGTATTCATGCCATGTTTACAACAATTTTATATGATCTTGGTATGATTTGCATGGAACTAACCCGGACTGACGCTGTTTTCAGCAGAACTACCGTGGTGTTGTTTTTTGTGCAGAAATGAAAGTTCTCCAAATGAGCTGAAACTTTGACGATTTTTTTTGGAACAAAAGAGATCCCCGAAGCTTCGTGGAAGGACCAGAAGATGAAGGAGTAGGGCACAAGAGACTGGGGTGCTTGGGCCCTTGCCCGTGCCCCGGTGGGTTGTGCTCACCTCGAGGCCCATCTTAACGTGAAACCAACGCCAAAAATTCCTATAAATTGAGAAACCATCAAGGGTTAACCTAGACCAGAAGTTCCGCCGCCGCAAGGCTCTATGGCCACCTAAAACCAATCTAGACCCTTTCCGGCACCCTGCCGGAGGGGGGAATCATCTCCGGTGGCCATGTTCATCATCCCGGTGGCCACTACGATGAGGAGGGAGTAGTCCACCCTCGGGGCTGAGGGTTTGTACCAGTAGCTATGTGTTTAATCTCTCTCTCTCTCTCTCTCGTGTTCTTGAGATGTCACGATCTTGATGTATCCCGGGCTTTGTTAATATATTCGGATCATATGGTGTTTTCCCCTCTCTATCTTGTTGTGATGAATTGAGTTTTGCCTTCGAGATTTCATGTTACCGGCTTGAATACTTTTATGGATTTGAGAACACTTGATATATGTCTTGCAATTGAATACTCGTGCTGACAATGGGGTATCATACTGATTCACTTGATATATGTTTTGGCACTCAACTCGCGGATTCCCGAGGTGACATTGAGGTAATCTATGCATAGGGGTTGATGCACGTTCTTGTCTTTGTTTCTCCGGTAGAAATCTTGGGGCACTCTTTGAAGTTCTTTGTGTTGGATTGAGTATTATGAATATGAATTTGCTTTGGTGTTATTTTAGTACGAACTCTAGGATAGATCGAACGGAAAGAATAGCTTTATGTTATTTTAGTACGAACTCTTGAATAGATCGAACGGAAAGAATAACTTTGAGGTGGTTTCGTACCCTACAAACAATTTATTCTTATGTTCTCTGCTAGATAGGAACTTTGGAGTGATTAATCGCACTTTGAGGTATGGTTATATGATCCAATTATATTAGCATTGTTGAGAGATTGCACTAGCGAAAGTACGGATCCTAGGCCTCATTTTCAAGCATTGCAATACCGTTTTTGTGCCCGTTTACTATTTGTCACCTTTCTGTTTTTATTTATTTAGATTATAAAAATATATTTCTACCATCAATATGACACTTTTATCACCATTTCTTCGTCGAACTAGTGCACCTATACAATTTCCCATTGTATTGGGTGTGTTGCGGACACAAGAGATTTCTTGTATTTGGTTGCAGGGTCGTTTGAGAGAGACTATCTTCATCCTATGCCTCCCACGGATTGATATACCTTAGGTCATCCACTTGAGGGAAAATTGCTACTGTCCTACAAAACTCTGCACTTGGAGGCCCAACACGAGTCTACAAGAATAAAGTTGCATAGTAGACATCAAGCATTACCGAGAGGGCCCAGAGATACCTCTCCGATACACGGAGTGAAAAATCCTAATCGCGATCAATGCCAAGCCAACAAACACCTTCGGAGACACCTATAGAGCATCTTTATAATCACCCAGTTACGTTGTGACATTTGATAGCACACAAGGTGTTCCTCCGGTATTCGGGCGTTGCATAACCTCATAGTTAGTGGAATATGTATAAGTCATGAAGAAAGCAATAGCAATAAAACTTAACAATGATAATGCTAAGCTAACGGATGGGTCTTGTCCATCACATCATTCTCCTAATGATGTGATCCTGTTCATCAAATGACAACACATGTCTATGGTCAGGAAACTTAACCATCTTTGATTAACGAGCTAGTCTAGTAGAGGTATACTAGGGACACTTTGTTTTGTCTATGTATTCACACATGTATCAAGTTTCCGGTTAATACAATTCTAGCATGAATAATAAACATTTATCATGATATAAGGAAATAAAATAATAATTTTATTATTGCATCTAGGGCATATTTCCTTCAGTCTCCCACTTGCACTAGAGTCGATAATCTAGTTCACATCGCCATGTGATTTAACACCAATAGTTCACATCTTTATGTGATTAACACCCATAGTTCACATCGCCATGTGACCAACACTCAAAGGGTTTACTAGAGTCAATAATCTAGTTCACATCGCTATGTTATTAACACCCAAGAGTAATAAGGTGTGATCATGTTTTCTTGTGAGAGAAATTTTAGTCTACGGGTCTGCCACATTCAGATCCGTATGTATTTTGCAAAAATCTATGTCTACAATGCTCTAAACGGAGCTACTCTAGCTAATTGCTTCCACTTTCAATATGTATCTTGATTGAGCCTCAGAGTCATCCAGATTGGTGTCAAAGCTTGCATCGACGTAACTCTTTACGACGAACTCTTTTATCACCTCCATAACCGAGAAATAATTCCTTAGTCCTCTTAAGGATAATTTTGACCGCTGTCCAGTGATCTACTCCTAGATCACTATTGTACTCCCTTGCAAAAATCATGCTAAGTTATCCAATAGGTCTGGTACATAGCATAGCATACTTTATATAACCTATGACTGAGGCATAGGGAATGAATTTTCATTCTCTTTCTATTTTCTGCCGTGGACGGGTTTTGAGTCTTTACTCAACTTCACACCTTGCAACATAGGCAAGAACTCCTTCTTTGACTGTTCCATTTTGAACTACTTCAAAAACTTGTCAAGGTATGTACTCATTGAAAAAACTTATCAAGCGTCTTGATCTGTACCTATAGATCTTGATGCTCAATATGTAAGCAGCTTCACCGAGGTCTTTCTTTGAAAAACTCCTTTCAAACACTCCTTTATGCTTTCCAGAAAATTCTACATCATTTCTGATCAACAATATGTCATTCACATATACTTATCAGAAAGGTTGTAGTGCTCCCACTCACTTTCTTGTAAATACAGGCTTCACCAAAAGCCTGTATAAAACCATATGCTTTGATCACCTTATCAAAGCGTATATTCCAACTCCGAGATGCTTGCACCAGTCCATAGATGGATCGCTGGATCTTGCACACTTTGTTAGCACCTTTAGGATTGACAAAACCTTCTTGTTCCATCATATACAACTTTTCTTTAAGAAATCCATTAAGGAATGTAGTTTTGACTTCCATTTGCCAGATATCATAAAATGTGGCAATTGCTAACATGATTTGGACACACTTAAGCATCGCTACGAGTGATAAAATCTTATAGTAGTCAACACCTTGAACTTGTCAAAAACTTTTTGCGACAATTCGAGATTTGTAGATAGTAACACTACTATCAGCGTTCGTCTTCCTCTTGAAGATCCATTTATTCTCAATGGCTCACCGATCAACGGGCAAGTCAATCAAAGTCCATACTTTGTTCTCATACATGGATCCGATCTCAGATTTCATGGCCTCAAGCCATTTCGCGGAATCTGGGCTCATCATCGCTTCCTCATAGTTCGTAGGTTTGTCATGGTCTAGTGACATGACTTCCAGAACAGGATTACCGTACCACTCTGGTGCGGACCGTACTCTGGTTGACCTACGAGGTTTGGTAGTAACTTGATCTGAAGTTTCATGATCATCATTATTAGCTTCCTCACTAATTGGTGTAGGAATCACTGGAACTGATTTCTGTGATGAACTACTTTCCAATTCGGGAGGAGGTACAATTACCTCATCAAGTTCCACGTTCCTCCCACTCACTTCTTTCGAGAGAAACTCCTTCTCTAGAAAGGATCCATTCTTAGCAACGAATATCTCGCCTTCGGACCTGTGATAGAAGGTGTACCGAACAGTCTCCTTTGGGTATCCTATGAAGACACATTTCTCCGATTTGGGTTCGAGCTTATCAGGTTGAAGCTTTTTTACGTAAGCATCGCGGTCCCAAACTTTAAGAAACGACAGCTTAGGTTTCCTGCCAAACCACAATTCATACGGTGTCGTCTCAACGGATTAGATGGTGCCCTATTTAACGTGAATGCAGCTGTCTCTAATGCATAACCCACAAACGATAGTGGTAAATCGGTAAGAGACATCATAGATCGCACCATATCTAATAAAGTACGGTTACGACGTTAGGACACAGCATTACGCTGTGGAGTTCCAGGTGGCGTGGGTTGCGAAACTATTCCACATTGTTTCAAATGAAGACCAAACTCATAACTCAAATATTCACCTCCACGATCAAATCATAGAAACTTTATTTTCTTGTTACGATGATTTTCCACTTCACTCTGAAATTCTTCGAACTTTTCAAATGTTTCAGACTTATGTTTCATTAAGTAGATATACCCATATATGCTCAAATCATCTGTGAAGGTCAGAAAATAACGATACCCGCCGCGAGCCTCAACACTCATCGGACCACATACATCAGTATGTATTATTTCCAATAAGTCAGTTGCTCGCTCGATTGTTCCGGAGAACGGAGTCTTAGCCATCTTGCCCATGAGGCATGGTTCGCAAGCATCAAGTGATTCATAATCAAGTGATTCCAAAAGCCCATCAGCATGGAGTTTCTTCATGCGCTTTACACCAATATGACCTAAACGGCAGTGCCACAAATAAGTTGCACTATCATTATTAACTTTGCATCTTTTGGCTTCAATGTTATGAATATGTGTATCACTACGATCGAGATTCAATAAACCATTCACCTTGGGTGTATGACCACAGAAGGTTTTATTCATGTAAACAGAATAACAATTATTCTTTGACTTAAATGAATAACCGCATTGCAATAAACATGATCCAATCATATTATGTTCAACGCAAACACCAAATTACATTTATTTTAGGTTCAACACTAATCTCGAAGGTAAAGGGAGTGTGCGATGGTGATTTTATCAACCTTGGAATCACTTCCAACACACATCGTCACCTCGCCCTCAACTAGTCTCTGTTCATTTTGTAACTCATGTTTCAAGTTACTAATCATAGCAACTGAACCAGTATCAAATACCCAGGGGCTACTATGAACACTAGTAAGTACACATCAATAACATGTATATCATATATACTTTTGTTCATTTTGCCATCCTTCTTATCCACCAAGTATTTGGGGCAGTTCCGCTTCCAGTGACCATTTCCTTTGCAGCAGAAGCACTCAGTTTCAGGATTGGGTCTAGCTTTGGGCTTCTTCATGGAGTGGCAACTTGCTTGCCATTCTTCTTGAAGTCCCATTTCTCTCCCTTGCCCTTTTACTTGAAACTAGTGGTCTTGTCAACCATCAAACTTGATGCTTTTCTTGATTTCTGCCTTCGCCGATTTTAGCATCGCGAAGAGCTTGGGGAATCCTTTTCGTCATCCCTTGTATATTATAGTTCATCACGAAGTTCCAGTAACTTGGTAATAGTGACTAGAGAACTCTGTCAATCACTATCTTATCTAGAATATTAACTCCCACTTGATTCAAGCGATTGTAGTACTCAGACATTCTGAGCACATGCTCACTGGTTGAGCGATTCTCCTCCATCTTGTAAGCAAAATACTTGTCAGAGGTCTCATACCTCTTGACTCGGGCATGAGTCTGAAATACCAATTTCAGCTCTTGGAACATCTCATATGCTCCATGGCATTCAAATATTTTTGAAGTCCCAGTTCTAAGCCGTAAAGCATGGTGCACTAAACTATCAAGTAGTTATCATACCGAGCTTGTCAAATGTTCATAACGTCTGTATCTGCTCCTGCAATAGGTCTGTCACCTAGTGGTGCATCAAGGACATAATTCTTCTGTGCAGCAATGAGGATAATCCTCTGATCACGGACCCAGTCCATATCATTGCTACTATAATCTTTCAACTTAGTTTTCTCTAGGAACATATTAAAAAATAAAACATGGGAGCTATACGCGAGCTATTGATCTACAACATAGATATGAAAATACTATCAGGACTAAGTTCATGATAAATTTAAGTTCAATTAATCTATTTACTTAAGAACTCCCACTTAGATAGACATCCCTCTAGTCATCTAAATGATCATGTGATCCATATCAACTAAACCATGTCCGATTATCACGTGAGATGGATTAGTTTTCAATGGTGAACATCACTATGTTGATCATATCTACTATATGATTCACGTTCGACCTTTCGGTCTCAGTGTTCCGAGGCCATATCTGCATATGCTAGGTTCGTCAAGTTTAACCCGAGTATTCTGCGTGTGCAAAACTGGCTTACACCTGTTGTATGTGAACGTAGAGCTTATCACACCCGATCATCATGTGGTGTCTCGGCACGACGAACTGTAGCAACGGTGCATACTCAGGGAGAACACTTATACCTTGAGATTTAGTGAGGGATCATCTTATAATGCTACCGTCGTACTAAGCACAATAAGATGCATAAAGGATAAACATCACATGCAATCAAAATATGTGACATGATATGGCCATCATCATCTTGTTCCTTTGATCCCCATCTCCAAAGCACCGCCATGATCTCCATCGTCACCGGCTTGACACCTTGATCTCCATCGTAGCACCGTTGTCATCTCGCCAACTATTGCTTCTACAACTATCGCTACCGCTTAGTGATAAAGTAAAGCAATTACATGGCGATTGCATTTCATACAATAAAGCGACAACCATAAGGCTCCTGCCAGTTGCCGATAACTTCTACAAAACATGATCATCTCATACAACAATTTATATATCATCACATCTTCACCATATCACATCACAACATGCCCTGCAAAAACAATTTAGACGTCCTCTACTTTGTTGTTGCAAGTTTTACATGGCTGCTACGGGCTTCTAGCAAGAACCATTCTTACCTACACATCAAAACCACAACGATTTTTCGTCAAGTGTGCTGTTTTAACCTTCAACAAGGACTGGCAGTAGTCAAACTCGATTCAACTAAAGTTGGAGAAACAGACACCCGCTAACCACCTGTGTGCGAAGCACGTCGGTAGAACCAGTCTCATGAACGCGGTCATGTAATGTCGGTCCGGGCCGCTTCATCCAACAATACCGCCGAATCAAAGTAAGACGTTGGTGGTAAGCAGTATGACTATTATCGCCCACAACTCATTGTGTTCTACTCGTGCATATAACATCTACGCATAGACCTGGCTCAGATGCCACTGTTACAGAATGTAGTAATTCAAAATTTTCCTACGATCACGCAAGATCTATCTAGGAGATGCATAGCAAGGAGACGAGAGAGTGTGCCCACGTACCCTCATAGACCGAAAGCGGAAGCATTTAGTAACGCGGTTGATGTAGTCGAATGTCTTCACGATCCAACCGATCCAAGTACTGAACGTACGTCACCTCCGTGCTCAGCACATGTTCTGCTCGATGACATCCCTTGAGCTCTTGATCCAGTTGAGGACGAGGGAGAGTTTCGTCAGCACGACGGCGTGGCGACGGTGATGATGAAGTTACCGGCGCAAGGCTTCGCCTAAGCACTATGACGATATGACCAAGGTGTGTAACTGTGGAGGGAGGCACCACACACGGCTAAGACCAATCTTGGAGTGCCTTTGGAGTGCCCCTGCCCACGTATATAAAGGAGGGAGGGAGAGAGGCCGGCCCTCCTAGGGGCGCGCCAAGTGTAGGGAGTCCTACTAGGACTCCCAAGTCCTAGTAGAATTCCCTTTCCTTTTCTGAGTGGGAAAGAAGGAAAGGAGGGAGAGGGAGAAGGAGAGGGGGGGCCACCCCTTGTCCAGTTCGGTTTGGGCAGGGGGGAGGCGCGCGCCACCTCGTGGCCCTTCTTCCCTCTCTCCACTAAAGCCCAATAAGGCCCATTAACTTCCCTCGGCGAATTCCCGTAACTCTTCGGTACTCCGAAAAATACTCGAATCACTCAGAACCATTCTGATGTCCGAATATAGCCTTCCAATATATGAATCTTTACCTCTCGACCATTTCGAGACTCCTCGTCATGTCGTGATCTCATCCGGGACTCCGAACAAACTTCGGTCATCAAATCACATAACTCATAATACAAATAGTCATCGAACGTTAAGCGTGCGGACCCTACGGGTTCGAGAACTATGTAGACATGACCGAGACACATCTCCGGTCAATAACCAATAGCGGAACCTGGATGCTCATATTGTCTCCTACATATTCTACGAAGATCTTTATCGGTCAAACTGCATAACAACATACGTCATTCCCTTTGTCATCGGTATGTTACTTGCCCGAGATTCGATCGTCGGTATCATCGTACCTAGTTAAATCTCGTTAACGGAAAGTCTCTTTACTCGTAACGTAATGCATCATCCCGCAACTAACTCATTAGTCACATTGCTTGCAAGGCTTATAGTGATGAGCATTACCAAGAGGGGCCAGAGATACCTCTCCGATACACGGAGTGACAAATCCTAATCTCGATCTATGCGAACCCAACAAACACCTTCGGAGACACCTCTAGAGCATCTTTATAATCACCCAGTTACGTTGTGACATTTTACAGCACACAAGGTGTTCCTCCGGTATTCGGGAGTTGCATAATCTCACAGTCAGAGGAATATGTATAAGTCATGAAGAAAGCAATAGCAATAAAATTTAACGATCATAATGCTAAGCTAACGGATGGGTCTTGTCCATCACATCATTCTCCTAATGATGTGATCCCATTCATCAAATGACAACACATTTCTATGGTCAGGAAACTTAACCATCTTTGATTAACGAGCTAGTCTAGTAGAGGCATACTAGGGACACTTTGTTTTGTCTATGTATTCACACATGTATCAAGTTTCCGGTTAATACAATTCTAGCATGAATAATAAACATTTATCATGATATAAGGAAATAAAATTATAAATTTATTATTGCCTCTAGGGCATATTTCCTCCAGTCTGTCCCTCCCTTGGCCCATTAAGCCCATATCTTTGCCGGGGGGTGCCCGGAAGCCCTTCTGGTGACCCTATATGAACCCGGTACCCTCCCGAACACTTCCGGTGTCCGAATACCATCGTCCTATATATCAATCTTTACCTCTCGGCCATTTCGAGACTCCTCTTCATGTCCGTGATCTCATTCGGGACTCCGAACAACATTCGGTCACCAAATCACATAACTCATATAATACTATATCGTCATCAAACGTTAAGCGTGCAGACCCTACGGGTTCGAGAACTATGTAGACATGACCGAGACACCTCTCCGGTCAATAACCAATAGCGTAACCTGGATGCCCATATTGGATCCTACATATTCTGTGAAGATCTTTATCGGTCGAACCGTTATGACAACATACATAATTCCCTTTGTCCATCGGTATGTTACTTGCTCGAGATTCGATCGTCGGTATCTTCATACCTAGTTCGATCTCGTTACCAACAAGTCTCTTTACTCGTTCCGTAATACATCATCCTGCAGCTAACTCATTAGTTAATTTTCTTTCAAGGCTTCTTATGATGTGTATTACCGAGAGGGCCCAGAGATACCTCTCCGATACTCGAAGTGACAAATCCTAATTTTGATATATGCCAACCCAATATACACCATCGGAGATACCTGTAGAGCATCTTTATAATCACCCAGTTACGTTGTGACGTTTGATAGCACATAAGGCATTCCTCCGGTATCCGGGAGTTGCATAATCTCGTAGTCGAAGGGAAATTTAATTGACATGAAGAAAAAAATAGTAATAAAACTGAACGATCAATATGCTATGCTATGGGTCTTGTCCATCACATCATTCTCCTAATGATGTGATCCCGTTCATCAAATGACAACACATGTCTATGGTTAGGAATCTTAACCATCTTTGATTAACGAGCTAGTCTAGTAGAGGCTTACTAGGGACACGTTGTTTTGTCTATGTATCCACACATGTATCAAGTTTCCGGTTAATACAATTCTAGCATGAATAATAAAAATTTATCATGATATAAGGAAATATAATACAACAACTTTATTATTGCCTCTAGGGCATATTTCCTTCAGTCTCCCACTTGCACTAGAGTCAATAATCTAGTTCACATCGCCAATGTGACTTAACAGCAATAGTTCACATCTTTATGTGATTAACACCCATAGTTCACATCGCCATGTGACCAACACCAAAAGGGTTTACTAGAGTCAATAATCTAGTTCATGTCGCTATGTGATTAACACCGAAATAGTACTAAGGTGTGATCATGTTTTGCTTGTGAGAGAAGTTTAGTCAACGGGTCTGCCACATTCAAATATGTATGTATTTTGCAAATTTCTATGTCTACAATGCTCTGCATGGAGCTACTCTAACTAATTGCTCCCATGTTCAATACGTATCTAGATTAAGACTTAGAGTCATCTAGATCAGTGTCAAAGCTTGCATCGACGTAACTCTTTACGACGAAGTCTTTATCACCTCCATAACCGAGAAACATTTCCTTAGTTATCTTTAAGGTAACTAAGGATAATTTTGACCGATGTACAGTGATCTAGTCCTGGATTACTATTGTACCCCCTTGCCAAACTCATGGCAAGGTACACAACAGGTTTGGCACACAGCATGGCATACTTTATAGAACCTATGGCTGAGGCATAGGGAATGCCTTTCATTCTCTCTTTATCTTCTGCCGTGGTCAGGTTTTGAGTCTTTACTCAACTTCACACCTTAAAATACAGGCAAGAACTTCTTCTTTGACTGATCCATTTTGAACTCCTTCAAAATCTTGTCAAGGTATGTACTCATTGAAAGTCTTATCAAGCATTTTGATCTATCTCTATAGATCTTGATGCCTAATATGTAAGCAGCTTCACCTAGGTCTTTTAGTGAAAAAATATTATTCAAATATCCTTTTATGCTATCCAGAAATTCTACATCATTTACAATAAACAATATGTCATCCACATATAATATCAGAAATGCTACAGAGCTCCCGCTCACTTTCTTGTAAATACATGCTTCACCATAAGTCTGTATAAAACCATATGCTTTGATCGCCTTATCAAAGCGTATATTCCAACTCCGAGATGCTTGCACCAGTCCATAGATGGATCGCTGGAGTTTGCACACTTTGTTAGCACCTTTAGGATCGACAAAATCTTTTGGTTGCATCATATACAACTCTTCTTTAAGAAATTCATTTAAGGAATGCAGTTTTGACGTCCATTTGCCAGATTTCGTAAAATGCGGCAATTGTTAACATGATTCGGACAGACTTAAGCATCGCTATGAGTGAGAAAATCTCATCGTAGTCAATGATACGTCTCCAACGTATCTATAATTTATGAAGTATTCATGCTGTTATTTTATCATTCTTGGATGTTTTACAATCATTTTATAGCAACTTTATATCATTTTTTGGGACTAACCTATTGACCCAGTGCCGGTTGCTGTTTTTTGCTTGTTTTTTACATCGCAGGAAATCAATACCAAACGGAGTCCAAACACAACGAAAGTCCACGGGGATTTTTTATGGACCAGAAGGAACCAAATGGGCCAGAGCTGCACCTGGGGGGTGCCCCGAGGGGGCACGACCCACCAGGGCGCGCCAGGCCCCCCTGGCGCGGCCAGGTGGGTTGTGCCCACCTCGGTGGCCTCCCGCACCCCCTCTTTGCACTATAAATTCCCAAATATTCCGAAACCCATCGGGGTTAACCTAGATTAGAAGTTCCGCCGCCGCAAGGTCTCTGTATCCACGAAAACCAATCTAGACCACGTTCTGGCACCCTGCCGGAGGGGGGAATCATCACCGGTGGCCATCTTCATCATCCCGACGGCCACCACGATGAGGAGGGAGTACTCCACCCTCGGGGCTGAGGGTTTGTACCAGTAGCTATGTGTTTAATCTCTCTCTCTCTCTCATGATCTATGTCATGGGCCTTGTTAATATAGTCGGATCATATGATGTTTCTCCCCTCTATACTCTTGTTGTGATGAATTGAGTCTCTACCCTTTGAAGTTTTTATTGTCGGATTGAATATTCAGAGATGAGAACACATGATGTATGTCTTGCGGTATGAATACTTGAGGTGACAATTTGGGTATCATATTGATTCACTTGGTATGTGTTATGGCATTCAACGCAGATTCCCGCGGTGATATTGGGGTAATCTATGCATAGGAGTTGATGCACGTTTTTATTATCTTTTCTCTGATAGAAACTTTGTGGTCCCCTTGTTATTGTTTGTGTGGATTTAGTATTATGAATATGAGTTTGCTTTGGTGCTACTTTAGTACGAACTCTTGATTAGATCGATTGGAAAGAATAGCTTGCGTTATTCTAGTACGAACTCTAGGATAGATCGAATGGAAAGAATAGCTTTGAGGTGGTTTCGTACCCTACAAACAATTTATATCTTTTGTTCTCCGCTAATAGGAACTCGGGAGTGATTCTTTATTGCACTTTGAGGGATAATCTTATGATCCAACTATGTTAGCATTGTTGAGAGGTTGCACTAGTGAAAGTATGGACCCTAGGCCTTGTTTTCAAGCATTGCAATACCGTTTTTGTGCCCGTTTACTAATTGCTACCTTGCTGTTTTTATTTATTCAGATTACAAAAATATATTTCTACCATCAATATTACACTTTTATCACCATCTCTTCGCCGAACTAGTGCACCTATACAATTTGCCATTGTATTGGGTGTGTTGGGGACACAAGAGATTTCTTGTATTTGGTTGCAGGGTCATTTGAGGGAGACCATCTTCATCCTACACCTCTCACGGATTGATAAACCTTAGGTCATCCACTTGAGGGAAAATTGCTACTGTCCTACAAAACTCTGCGCTTGGAGGCCCAACACGTGTCTATAAGAATAAAGTTGCGTAGTAGACATCAGTCAACACCTTGAACTTGTCAAAAACCTTTCGCGACAAGTCGAGCTTTGTAGATAGTAACACTACGATCAGTGTCTGTCTTCCTCTTGAAGATCCATTTATTCTCAATGGCTTGCCGATCACCGGGCAAGTCCACCAAAGTCCACACTTTGTTCTCATACATGGATCCTATCTTAGATTTCATGGCCTCAAGCCATCTGTCGGAATCTGGGCTCATCATATCTTAGTTCGTAGGTTCGCCATGGTCTAATAACATGACTTCCAGGACAGGATTACCGTACCACTCTGGTGCGGAACGTGCTCTGTTCGACCTACGAGGTCCAGTAGTAACTTGATCCAAAGTTTCATGATCATCATCATTAGCTTCCTCTCTAGTTGGTGTAGGCATCACGGGAATGGATTTCACTGATGTGCTACTTTCCAGATCGAGAGAAGGTACAATTACCTCAGCAAGTTCTACTTTCCTCCCACTCACTTCTTTTGAGAGAAACTCCTTCTCTAGAAAGGTTCCATTCTCGGCAACAAAGATCTTGCCTTCGGATCTGTGGTAGAAGGTGTACCCAATTGTTTCCTTAGGGTAACCTATGAAGATGCACTTCTCCGATTTGGGTTCGAGCTTATCAGGCTGAAGCCTTTTGACATAAGTTTCCACTAGTGCGCGTCGGTCCTAAACAAACGGTTTAAAACCCCTTTCTATGACGGCATTTGGAACCGCCACCAAGTGAGTGTGGGCGATAGGGGGGTCCTTCCCACACGACCCAGAAACCGTCGGGGATAGGGAGCCTTGATGCATACAGTTGTCCCTATATAACCGTTTCCGATATCTCGAATATCCCAAACGCTTCATCCTTGCTACTCGTTTGTGCTCACATTGCCATCGCAGTCGGAGTTTTGTGGTTCTGCCTAAAACCAGGCAGATTCTAGGCACGGGAGCTTTCAAGGCAGATTCCAGGCACGGGAGATTTACGATGCCTGGCACATCACAAACAGTTCATGATTATAAACCGTGTACGATAGGTAGACAATCACACACATTTAGTTTTCCCACACCGTATGTGATAGTGTCTGACATCACACACGCTTTGCAAACGGCAACTGTGTGCATGCTTGCACACGTTTCCTATTTGTGAACCGTCTCGGATTATATAACAAACGTTTGTGTTTTACCAACTGTGTGTGCCGTAATGACCTGCACAAC
Organism: Triticum aestivum; assembly: GCF_018294505.1. Classification (NCBI taxonomy): domain Eukaryota; kingdom Viridiplantae; phylum Streptophyta; class Magnoliopsida; order Poales; family Poaceae; genus Triticum; species Triticum aestivum. The sequence goes on from NC_057805.1 coordinate 121,448,699, forward strand.
GTAATTTCGCCCTAATTTAATTGCTGCTATTTAAAATTGTACCTAATTTAAACTTGAAAGTAGGCTATAGCTTTATTCATATCCATCAGGTTCAAACAACCAATGCATTATTCGATTCACAGGTACATATGTTTAAGAATTACAGAAGCACCAAATAAATAATGATGTACCAGGGTTCTATACTTGTACTATTACAAATGGTAAAGAAAGAGGCGACAGACATTCCAGTTGCTGAACAAGGTGAAGCGGAATGGCCCTATTGTGCTCTCCTGGATGCAGAAGGCATGCAGGACTCCAGTCCAACCCCTTGTGATGGCCGGCCGCCAATCATGTAGTTTGAGAGGTAATCTTGAGTAAACTGCTTCAGGATCGACTGCAAAAGAAAAAGGATTCACATATTGTCATCTAACACAACTCATTACAGGCAGTAAAAAGAAGGCTATAGGGTTCTTACTTACCATCCTGCAGTTCACTGTTGTCTTGCATAAAGTGTAAACAAATAGTTCGATTGACATCTTTTGACCCATTTTAGTAACAATCTTTATCAGTTTCCTCACTTGATGCTGGTTCATGAATATCTCATTTCCCCATACGCAGAAAGGGTCGAAGTGTGGATCTTTGGCAATGATATATGTACCTAAAAGCACCAAGTTAATATTAGAAGCTAAACAACAATTGAAAAATGATGTAGTACAACACTCCATCCATCCCATTATATAAGATTTTATTACATGGTTATCTAGACATCATCAGAACATTAAGGTAACACTCTTCCTTGTTGCTATGTAGCCTAGGATTGCATATTTAGTCATTCAGTACAATGCATGTTGCTAAACAACAATTGAAAAACGAAAACATGTTAACTGCAATATCCTTAACAGCAACCAAATATCGTAATTCATAGTGGTATTGTTGAAACTGTTATTGATGAAAATTGAACTGCAGAGCAAATAGTTGCACATATAGAGCATCACATTGTGAGGAACTGAAATAAACAAGTCACAAGGACATCTCTAGGCGATCCTTAAAAAGTTAAAGGACTAAACCCCTTAGTGGATATATATATACTCCAACATTTTTTGGCCTTTTCTAGTCGATCCCCTAAACTTAAGGTTGTAAACTTCAATTTGATCAAGTTCATAGCAGGTTCAACCGAAAGTAGCATGCATTCAAACATAAACATAGATAGTTTTGCATAAGTGAACATAAAACATAAATTTAAACTAAGCTAAACTACTTTCAGTCGAAGTAGAGGTCGAGCCAATCCTTCCTCGTCATGTACGGTGTGCCGCGAGCCGGGTCCGGGCCAGTACCATCGCCGGGGTCGTTGGGGAAGGCACTCCTCCACTCATCGACGTCGATCTCCTCGTCCTCGAGGCCCACCTCGACGCCCTCCGCGCCGCCGTCGCCGTCGCCTTCGACGTCATCATCAGAGGAGAGCGCGATAACCTCGCCGCTGTCCTTGCCGCCTTCGACCTCGTCATCGGAGGAGAGCGCGATAACCTCGCCGCCCTCCGCGCCGGCAAAGATCGCCCGCTCCGCCTCCACGAGCTCGGGGTGCCGCCGGCGGAGCTCTTGCATGTAGGCCTCGTCGGCAGCCTCGGCGTCGAGACGCTCCCACGCCTCGCGATCCTCCCGCGCCATAGCCGAGCTCACCACCCCTGGCTCCGGCGGAACGAGGTGGACCGAACGTGTGCTGAAGGGGAAATTGAGCCTAGCCGCCGCGCCGTGGTAGCGGACCTGCCAGCGGTCATACTCCATGGCCGCGAGCTCGGCCGTGTGGAAGCTACCGAGCCACCGGTGGGTGTGGGTCTCTCGATCTGTAATCTCGGCGACCCACGTCCCCCACCGCCGCTGCCAGATCCTGAGGTAGGACTTCATCGGCTGCAGGGTCCGGCGGAGGATGGGGAAGTCCTCAAACCGGCGTAGGGGCGCGGCGGCGGACGGATCGGGAGACCGACGACGGCGGATCAGGCCCGCGGAGGACGACGGGGACACCTCGGTGGCCACCTCGCCGGCGTCGCGCGAAAAGGCCGCGATAAACCTCTTTTTGGCCATTGGCTACTCGAGCTCCCTGGCACACAGGCAGAGGTTGAGGATGGAGGCGCCGGCGATGGCGGTGACCTACCATTGGTTTCGAGGGTTGTGTGTGTCTGTGTGAGCGAAGGTTGTGTTTGAGGAAATACTGCGGCAACTGAAAATTTTACTAGGCGGGAGTAACAAGGCGGGGCTACTGAAAATTTGGATCAAGGGCGAGCAGATATTTTTGAGATTGCGAGGGATGTAGAGGCGGGAGTAAAATGCCGGGGCTACTAAAAATTTGAATCAAGAGACTGAAGCAGAGAGGGATGCAGAGGCGGGAGTTTTGGGGGAGCGAGCTAGTGTGCTTGAGACGCCGGCTGTGGACTGTAGCCGACGCACCTTCTCGCGTAAGCCATAGGCGTACTATACACCGACGGTGCTCGAAGATATTTTGTACTACATCTCACACGGTTGGTGAGAATAAACCGTGTGGGATCTACTTGATTTGAATTACAAAATGGGGTCACATCGGCAATGGACGGTGTTTGAATTGCTAGACCTTTTATCTGCAGTGAACATGCAACTGTATGTGTGTCGTAAAAGAATTGAAATTATTCAGGGTTCGTTTGGACATTTCATACATTAAACTGGTTTTCTAGTCATTTCAGGTCCACAATTCAAAATTAAACTACATGCACATGCTCCGGTGCATACAAATTGGTTGAAAAATCAAATATGTGTCCTTGGGTGCATGCAGGTCCCATGCAAGAAATGGGAATGAATTTCAAACACCAGGGCGTCGTTGATTGCCGACAAAACATTGAGATGCCTCGTTTTTAAATTCTAGTAAATCCAAAACTCGTCTGAAATTCATGAAACTTGGCATGCTTTCATGGAGCGGCATCAACATGCCGTTGTAAAAATTTTGTCCTGTTTGGGGCAGGTTTGGGTATATGCTTCTCACAAACCAGAGCTTCTCACAACAAGCATCATGGTTTCGGTAGGGAACGTCCCACCTTTGGGGACGAAACGATATCCACTACCTCTTATTGCTTCCAAATTTTTTCTCATGTCAACATAGAACAACAGGAGTGTTGTGTCAATTTTTGTGATTTTTCGGGGTTCTTTTGGACATTTTTATGCATTAACTGAGTTTTCAACGCATTTATGTGCATAATTCAAATTTGAACTACATGCACATGCTCCAGTGCATATAAATTGGTTGAAAAATCAAATCTGTGTCCTTGGGTGCATGCTTAGGTCCAATGCAAGAAATGGGAATGAATTCCAAACACGAGGGCACCGTTGATTGCCGACAAAACATTGAGATGCCTGGTTTTTAAATTCTAGTAAATCCAAAACTCGTATGAAATTCATGAAACTTGGCATGCTATCATGGAATGGCACCCGACATGATGTGGTATTTTTCATGTCCATTTTGAGAGAAGGCGCACTCGAATAATGACAGCCAACAAAGGCATTTTGAAAAAATAGCCGCCAGTTTAATATCTCAAACATTTGTATAATTCAAAACGTGTGCGTTCTGTTAACCATTCACGTGACACCACGTGTCTTGGTTTTAATGGCTGTAGGAGGTGCCGTGCGGACAGCTGCTTGACCTTGATTGAATGGGAGGCATGCGAGCGCAGTCCGGTGCGCAGGCTGACTGAGAGGCGTGCAAGCTGCCCTCCAATGCGCAGGTTCACCGGGAAGTGTGCGAGCTTTACGCTGCGCAGGCTCACTGGGAAGCGAGCCCTTTGACTTCCATGGCCGCCCGCTTTCCTCTCCATTAATGGCGCCCGAGCCGCTGTTTAATACGGGCGGCCTTACTGTTCGCCTCCCATTCCCCTCCCCCCGCAGACCTCCACCACCATGGCGCAGAATGATCATCTGCCGCTAGTCTTCAAGTTTGGTGAAGTCGACTCCGAGCCGGAGGAGATAGAAAATAAGGAGGAATGGGGCATCATGGACATGGCCCAGAATGAGCTGGCCGCGGTGGTTGCTGCCCCCGCTCCCATCCCAGCTCCCATCCCCGCGCCCGTGCCAGCGACCATCCCCGTAGCATTGATGGGCTGGTCGCCGAGCACTATCGCAGAGCTGGAAACCGCGGGCATTAGCGAGGTCTCCGCGGACCCGCGCGAGCTCGTGTACATGCCAGCGCCAGCGCCCGTGCCCGTGCGCGCCCCTCCACCCACCGTGGCGCCGGCCCCCGTGCGTTTGGCTGCACCCGCCACGCCCGTGCGTGCCCCTCCACCCACTGCGGCGCCGGTCCCCATGCATTTGGCTACACCCGCCGCGCTCGTGCCCGTGCCGATGCGCGCCCCCCTCGGCGGCATGGGACGCTGCCATTGACCGCTACCTCTCAGCGGCGCCAGTTGCCGTCCTCCCGCGCCCCGCCCGTCGATTGCGTGACGACATGATGTTTGATTTACAAGTGAAGAACATTTTGTGCTGCCTTGAAGACTTCAACAAAGGTGTCCCGGAGGACGACAATGACGGCGTAGCACGCCGCCTCCGCCGCCGCTGAAAATAGTTTTTTTGAGGTTTAATACTGTATCTCGAATTCTCGATCATATGAATATAAATTCGCAGTGTGACTGAATGAAAGATATGGTTTGAACGAACTTGCGTTTCTCTCTCTTAATGTACAGACTTATCAAATGATTTTCTTTCTAAAAAACGTCAACGGGTTTAAATATAAAACACTCATCGCAAACGTTTTAGTTAGAACACCCGTATGCAAACCGACAGCTTTCCCAGGAAGCCAAGGGAAAATGTGCCGAGCAGGATTTCTGCATCCCTTCAACGCAAACGGTTGTTTTGCATGACCCGTGTGCAACCACGTACAAACAATTGGGTAAGATTTGCATATCTGTCATTTTGGGTATGTTGCCATTTCTCAAACTGGAAAGATTGACATTTGTTTATCTAGTAACATTTCCATTTGTCAACCTTGTAACACTGCGATTTGTTAAAATATGCAGCTACAAATCACTAGCACTATCTAATTTTTGCAACTAAAATCACTAGCACTGTTCATATGGACACCAGTAGCAGCCGTGAGTTCATGGACGCATATGCAAATGTACCATTGATTACATACAACAAGTCATCAACCCACAACGACAACGAGGATACACGTTGGATTATAGATCATTTCCAATAAAACATTCTAGTAAAGTTTTTCTCACACAACAAATAACAAAGCGATGAAATGAACTTCAGCTCAACCACTCGTCGGCGTTGGAAACACTTGCTTTGTACCAGAAGTGATTCTCTGGGAAGGGCCAGCTACTGTCAATCTCGAGACCAACGCAGGACTGATCATCCAGGCTGAAGCGGCCTATTTCAATACCCATATTGGGACGGTAGGGAAGCATAGTAATGTTCGAGGTATAGATACAGTTGCTTCTCATAAATGGTAGTAACGTTGTGTCAACAGCAGCTGGATCGCCTTCCACCATCATTGGATAGTTTTGTCCAAGGAAGAGCGAGTTTCCTCCAAGACTTTCAATACTGAACCAAGGAGAAGGTGTTGGCGCTAGTACACCAGTATCCATCCCGAATACCCTGCAACGGATGTTGGAATAGGTCCGGAGAGTGCGACCATACGAAACAACACCTGCTTCCTTAGTAACATCAGCAGTGCCCCGTATACAGACAAGAAGAGGTGATCCATCGGAATAAGTTGCCAGGCGCCACTGAGTATATGGGTCCTGCTCGTCCTCATGCTCATGAATAATATTTTCAAGTATAGGTGGTGGAATGTTCACAGGACCTTGGAAACACAAGAAGGTTAATTAGTAAAGGGAAACTAGCTAACCCGCATGCATGTGGATGAAACAATTATAATTACGGTGGAAGACAAACGTACCGAAATCATGAGGATTCCATGCAAAAACAGTGCCACGAGTGGTGGCAGCAAACACAAGACCCTCGTATTGAATTGCATCACAGTACTCATCCGTGTATAGAAACTGATTTTTGAGCAATATCCATCGAGTCAAACCAAGAAGGATGGCAACAAGCTTGTCGAAGATAGCGACAACATAAGCATTCCTATAACCCCAAGAGCGGTTGGGAAATCGACAAATTGCTATCTTCCGTAGACGACAGTCAGCATGATCGTATTTGAACTCACGTAGAATACCGGTGTACTCAACCTCTGGGCAGTCGTATGAGATTTTTCGAAGTGGAACCCAGTGACGAGTGTACACATTCACAAGTTCCCACTCACAGTTGTACCCAATATAAACAACCCAATCTCCATTTGCGCCTGCCCAAGCCTTGCCCTCAAGCGATGGCATCTTAACATCATACGTATCATTATCAAGCGCCATCAACTTACACAAGGCGAGGCTTCCCTCGTCCCCGCGTCAGTCAGCAGGGTCACGGCGAAGAAGATAGGGGAGATCAAACTGCTCCTGAACCCTTGGGTTCCTTGTAATGATGTTATGAGTTGAGTCGAGAATGGTCTTGAACGAACCTGCCATGCTAGCCAAGGTGATGATGTCGCACCGATCAATGAGTTCATCCACCGCGTCATCATTCAGATCAGGGCAAGAATAACAGGGTCGTTTCTGGCTTGTTCCCTCCATGGAGAAGACGATCAAACAATGGCAGAAGGAAGGGTGAAGGAAAATGGAGGAGGGAGGAAGAGCTAGCGTGCGACAGCAGTTCCAAATCGAGAGGGAAAGGCGAAGAGTCGATGGAAGGTTGCCACGGTACACGAAGAGGCGCCTGGAGAGTGAACGGTTGCCATAGAGGTCACACACTGACGACAAGGGCCGAGTGAATCGCATGCAATCTGCTACCTCTTGAGCATGCGTTGGTTTCCCTTGAAGAGGAAAGGGTGATGCAGCAAAGTAGCGTAAGTATTTCCCTCAGTTTTTGAGAACCAAGGTATCAGTCCAGTAGGAGGTTACACGCAAGTCGCCTAGTACCTGCACAAACAAATAAGAACCTTGCAACCAACGCGATAAAGGGGTTGTCAATCCCTTCACGGCCACTTGCAAAAGTGAGATCTGATAGAGATAATAAGATAAATATTTTTGGTATTTTTGTTGTATAGATTGAAAAGTAAAGATTGCAAAATAAACGGCGACAGAAATAGCTAGTTGACGGGAGATTAATATGATGGAAAATAGACCCAGGGGCCATAGGTTTCACTAGTGGCATCTCTCAAGATAGAAAATTCTACGGTGGGTGAACAAATTACTATCGTGCAATTGATAGAAAAGCGCATAGTTATGAGAATATCTAGGCATGATCATGTATATAGGCATCACGTCCGTGACAAGTAGACCGAAACGATTTTGCATCTATTACTCCACACATCGACCGCTATCCAGCATGCATCTAGAGTATTAAGTTCATAAGAACAGAGTAACGCATTAAGCAAGATGACATGAAGTAGAGGGATAAACTGAAGCAATATGATATAAACCCCATCTTTTTATCCTCGATGGCAACAATACAATACGTGCCTTGCTGCCCCTGCTGTCACTGGGAAAGGACACCGCAAGATTGAACCCAAAGCTAAGCACTTCTCCCATTGCAAGAAAGATCAATCTAGTAGGCCAAACCAAACTAAATAATTCGAAGAGACTTGCAAAGATATCAAATCATGCATATAAGAATTCAAAGAAGAACCAAATATTCTTCATAGATAATCTTGATCATAAACCAACAATTCATCGGATCTCGACAAACACACCGCAAAAAGTATTACATTGAATAGATCTCCAAGAGAATCGAGGAGAACTTTGTATTGAGATCCAAAGAGAGAGAAGAAGCCATCTAGCTAATAACTATGGACCCGAAGGTCTGTGGTAAACTACTCACACATCATCGGAGAGGCTATGGTGTTGATGTAGAAGCCCTCCGTGATCGATTCCCCCTCCGGCGGAGCGCCGGAAAAGGCCCCAAGTTGGGATCTCACGGGTACAGAAGGTTGCGGTGGTGGAAATAGGGTTTCGTGGTGCTCCTGGATGTTTTCGGGTATATGAGTATATATAGGCGAAAGAAGTAGGTCGGTGGAGCTACGAGGGGCCCACGAGGATGGGGGCGCGCCTACCCCCCAGGGCGCGCCCTCCTACCTCATGGCCACCTCGTGGCTTCCTTTACGTTGGGGCCCACGAGGATGGGGGGCGCGCCTACCCCCTGGGCGCGCCCTCCTACCTCGTGGCTTCCTTTACGTCCACTCCAAGTCTCCTGGATTGCGTTTGTTCCAAAAACGATCCTCGCGAAGGTTTCATTCCATTTGGATTCCATTTGATATTCCTTTTCTGCAAAACACTGAAATAGGCAAAAAACAGCAATTTGCACTGGACCTCCGGTTAGTAGTTTAGTCCCAAAAATAATATAAAAGTACATAATAAAGCCCATTAAACATCCAAAACAGATAATATAATAGCATGGAACAATCAAAAATTATAGATACGTTGGAGGCGTATCAAGCATCCCCAAGCTTAATTCCTGCCCGTCCTCGAGTAGGTAATTGATAAAAACAGAATTTTTTATGTGGAATGCTACCTAACATAATTTTCTATGTAATTCTCTTTATTGTGGCATGAATGTTCAGATCCAAAAGATTCAAGATAAAAGTTTAATATTGACATAGAAATAATAATACTTCAAGCATACTAACTAAGCAATCATGTCTTCTCAAAATAACATGGCAAAAGAAAGCTCATCCCTACAAAATCATATAGTTTGGTCATGCTTCATTTTCGTCACACAAAAATGCTCTCATCATGCACAACCCCAATGACAAGCCAAGCAATTGTTTCATACTTTAGTATTTCTCAAACTTTTTCAACTTTCACGCAATACATGAGCGTGAGCCATGGACATAGCACTATGGGTGGAATAGAATATAATGATGGGGGTTGTGTGGATAAGACAAAAAAGGAGAAAGTCTCACATTGACGCGGCTAATCAACGGGCTAGGGAGATGCCCATCAGTTGATGCCAATGCAAGGAGTAGGGATTGCCATGCAACGGATGCGCTAGAGCTATAAATATATGAAAGCTCAATAAAAGAAACTAAGTGGGTGTGCATCCAACTTGCTTGCTCACGAAGACCTAGGGCATTTGAGGAAGCCCATTGTTGGAATATACAAGCCAAGTTCTATAATGAACAATTCCCACTAGTATATGAAAGTGACAAAATAAGAGACTCTCTATCATAAAGATCATGGTACTACTTTGAAGCACAAGTGTGGAAAAAGGATAGTAGCATTGTCCCTTTTATTTCTTTTTCCTTTTTTTGGCCTTTTTTATGGGACAATGCTCTATTAATGATGATCATCACACTTCTATTTATTTACAACTCAATGATTACAACTCGAAACTAGAACAAAATATGACTCTATATGAGTGCCTCCCGCGGTGTACCGGGATGGGCAATGAATCAAGAGCGACATGTATGATAAATTATGCATGGTGGCTTTGCCACAAATACGATGTCAACTAGATGATCATGCAAGGCAATATGACAATGATGAAGCGTGTCATAATAAACGGAACAGTGGAAAGTTGCATGGCAATATATCTCGGAATGGCTATGGAAATGCCATAATAGGTAGGTATGGTGGCTGTTTTGAGGAAGATATAAGGAGGTTTATGTGTGATAGAGCGTATCATATCACGGGTTTTGGATGCACCGGCGAAGTTTGCACCAACTCTCAAGGTGAGAAAGGGCAATGCACGGCACCAAAGAGGCTACCAATGATGGAAAGGTGAAAGTGCGTATAATCCATGGACTCAACATTAGTCATAAAGAACTCACATACTTATTGCAAAAATCTACAAGTCATCAAAAACCAAGCATTACACGCATGCTCCTAGGGGGATAGATTGGTAGGAAAAGACCATCGCTTGTCCCCGACCGCCACTCATAAGGATGACAATCAAAGAACACCTCATGTTTCAAATTTGTTACACAACGGTTACCATATGTGCATGCTACGGGACTTGCAAACGTCAACACAAGTATTTCTCAAATTCATAATTACTCAACTAGCACAACTCTAATATCACCATCTTCATATCTCAAAACAATCATCTAGTATCAAACTTCTCATAGTATTTAATGCGCTTTATATGAAAGTTTTTATTATACCCATATTGGATGCCTATCATATTAGGACTATTTTATAGCCAAAGCAAATTACCATGCTGTTCTAAAGGACTCTCAAAATAATATAAGTGAAGCATGAGAGATCAATAATTTCTATAAAGTAAAACCACCACTGTGCTCTAAAAGATATAAGTGAAGCACTAGAGCAAAATTATCTAGCTCAAAAGATATAAGTGAAGCACATAGAGTATTCTAATAAGTTCCGAATCATGTGTGTCTCTCCAAAAGGTGTGTACAGCAAGGATGATTGTGGTAAACTAAAAATCAAAGACTAAAATCATACAAGACGCTCCAAGCAAAAAAATATCATGTGGTGAATAAAAATATAGCCTCAAGTAAAGTTACCGATAGACGAAGACGAAAGAGGGGATGCCTTCCGGGGCATCCCCAAGCTTAGGCTTTTGTTTGTCCTTGAATTTTACCTTGGGGTGCCTTGGGCATTCCCAAGCTTAGTCTCTTGCCACTCCTTGTTCCAAAATCCATCAAATCTTTACCCAAAAACTTGAAAACTTCACAACACAAAACTCAACAGAAAATCTCATGAGCTCCGTTAGCGAAATAAAACAAACCACCACTTTAAGGTACTGTAATTAACTCATTCTTTATTTATATTGGTGTTAAAGCTACTGTATTCCAACTTTTCTATGGTTCATACCCCCCGATACTAGCCATAGATTCATCAAAATAAGCAAACAACACACGAAAAACAGAATCTGTCAAAAACAGAACAGTCTGTAGTAATCTATATCAAACGCAAACTTCTGTAACTCAAAAATTCTGCCAAAATAAGAACACCTAAATAATTTGTTTATTCATCTACTGCAATTGGAATCAGTATTTTATCACTTTTTGGTGATTTTTAACAATTGTTTTCGTAAGCAGAAAGTTTCTGTTTTTTTCAGCAAGATCAAATAATTATCACCCAAGAAGATCCTATAGGTTTTACTTGGCACAAACACTAATTAAAACATAAAACCACATCTAACCAGAGGCTAGATGAATTATTTATTACTAAATAGGAACAAAAATAAAAATGGGTTGCCTCCCAACAGCCGCTATCGTTTAACGCCCCTAGCTAGGCATAAAAACAAGAATAGATCTAGGTATTATCATCTTTGGTGTTGAAAAAGAAAAGAGAAAATTTCTTATCTATAGCATTTATCTTTCAATTTTGAGAAAGCACATGGCCATTAATGGTGGAATAAAGATTAAGCATGCTATGGAAATTTGCATCTAAACTAGCCTTCATCTCTTTGATAATTTCATTTTAGTAAAAGCACAAAAGAGAGGTGGATTCAACCCTCTCAATCATGGGGTGCCCAAATATAGTTTTCATCTTTTCATAGGTATCTATGGGATCCCCCTCAAGAAAACCTTCTTCAAAAATAGAATCTAACTTGCTTGAACGAAGAGGGCAAGCCAACATAAAAGCTTTTTAGGTATAGCTAGCTCGGATCCTTAATAGCACATCCCAAGCATCTTTCAAAGACTCATAAAGTAAATAACGAAAAATTCCGGGATCATCTTCATCGAAATTATTCAAACCCTCATTGATAACCCCGGTAGGTCTTTCCATAGCATCATTATTTATGAGCTTAGAGAGGACAGAGGGACCATCCAAAGTATTAAACCCGGGAGAGAACCCTTAGCCCTTTTTGATTCGGCCATGGCGCAAGAAAAACAAACGGGAAAGAGGCGAATAAAACGGAAAAGGTGAAGTGGGGAAGAGGAAAACGAGTGGCAAATGTCAAATAATGTAATGCGAGGGATAAGAGTTTGTGATTGGTACTTGGTATGTCTTGACTTGTGCGTAGATCTCCCCGGCAACGGTGCCAGAAATCGGCTAGTTGCTGGGAGATCAACTCTTGACTTGACTTGGTGTAGACCTCCCCGGCAATGGTGCCAGAAATCCTTCTTGCTACCTCTTGAGCATGCGTTGGTTTTCCCTTGAAGAGGAAAGGGTGATGCAGCAAAGTAGCGTAAGTATTTCCCTCATTTTTTGAGAACCGAGGTATCAATCTAGTAGGAGGTTACACGCAAGTCGCCTAGTACCTGCACAAACAAATAAGAACCTTGCAACCAATGCGATAAAGGGGTTGCCAATCCCTTCACGGCCACTTGCAAAAGTGAGATCTGATAGAGATAATAAGATAAATATTTTTGGTATTTTTGTTGTATAGATTGAAAAGTAAAGATTGCAAAATAAACGGCGACAAAAATAGCTACTTGACGGGAGATTAATATGATGGAAAATAGACCCGGGGGCCATAGGTTTCACTAGTGGCTTCTCTCAAGATAGCAAATTCTACGGTGGGTGAACAAATTACTATCGTGCAATTGATAGAAAAGCGCATAGTTATGAGAATATCTAGGCATGATCATGTATATAGGCATCACGTCCATGACAAGTAGACCGAAACGATTCTGCATCTACTACTATTACTCCACACATCGACCGCTATCCAGCATGCATCTAGAGTATTAAGTTCATAAGAACAGAGTAACGCATTAAGCAAGATGACATGATGTAGAGGGATAAACTGAAGCAATATGATATAAACCCCATCTTTTTATCCTCGATGGCAACAATACAATACGTGCCTTGCTGCCCCTGTTGTCATTGGGAAAGGACACCGCAAGATTGAACCCAAAGCTTAGCACTTCTCCCATTGCAAGAAAGATCAATCTAGTAGGCCAAACCAAACTGATAATTCGAAGAGACTTGCAAAGATATCAAATCATGCATATAAGAATTCAAAGAAGAACCAAATATTGTTCATAGATAATCTTGATCATAAACCCACAATTCATCGGATCTCGACAAACACACCGCAAAAAGTATTACATCGAATAGATCTCCAAGAGAATCGAGGAGAACTTTGTATTGAGATCCAAAGAGAGAGAAGAAGCCATCTAGCTAATAACTATGGACCCGAAGGTTTGTGGTAAACTACTCACACATCATCGGAGAGGCTATGGTGTTGATGTAGAAGCCCTCCGTGATCGATTCCCCCTCCGGCGGAGTGCCGGAAAAGGCCCCAAGATGGGATCTCACGGGTACATAAGGTTGCGGCAGTGGAAATAGGGTTTCATGGTGCTCCTAGATGTTTTCAGGGTATATGAGTATATATAAGCGAAAGAAGTAGGTCGGTGGAACTACGAGGGGCCCACGAGGGTGGGGGGCACGCCTACCCCCTGGGCGCGCCCTCCTACCACGTGGCTTCCTTTACGTCCACTCCAAGTCTCCTGGATTGCTTTTGTTCCAAAAACGATCCTCGCGAAGGTTTGATTCCGTTTGATATTCCTTTTCTGCGGAACACTGAAATAGGCAAAAAACAACAATTTGCTTTGGGCCTTCGGTTAGTAGGTTAGTCCCAAAAATAATATAAAGGTACATAATAAAGCCCATTAAACATCCAAAATAGATAATATAATAGCATGGAACAATCAAAAATTATAGATACCTTGGAGACGTATCACAATCCCATCGCTCAACACACACGTCTTGTTAAGTTGAACCATTTCTGTTCTGTTGTGTCAACGCAAACAGTTCATCTGAGTGAACCGCATGACGTATATCCCACACACCTTGATCTGGCTGACCATTTCTTTTGTGTTGCCTAATCACAAACAGTTCATCCGAGTGAACTGTATGCTGTATATCGCACACACCTTCATATGGCTGCCCGTTTCTTTTGTGTTGCCTAATCACAAACAGTTCATCCGAGTGAACCGTATGCTGTGTATCGCACACGCCTTCATCTGGTTGCCCGTTTCTTTTGTTCCTCCTCATCGCAAACAGTTAATTGAACTGAACCGTATGCCCTTCATCGCACACGCAACTAAAACCTGAACCGTGTTTGATGCATCCATCATTGCAAACGTTTTATACATTTCCGACGGTTTTCATACACCACCGTTTGTGATTATGGCATCACACACAGTTTCTTGAAGGGTCTCTGATTGTAGTGTCGCGTTAGCAGCATCCTGCAGTAGTGTTCGCAACCCCAAACTTTAAGAAACGACAGCTTAAGTTTCTTGCCAAACCATAGTTCATACGGTGTCGTCTCAGTGGATTTAGACGGTGCCCTATTTAACGTGAATGCAGATGTCTCTAATGCATAACCCCAAAACGATAGTGGTAAATTGGTAAGAGACATCATAAATCGCACCATATCTAATAAAGTACGGTTACGATGTTCAGATACACCATTACGCTGCGGTGTTCCAGGTGGCGTGAGTTGTGAAACTATTCCACATTGTTTTAAATGAAGGACAAACTCGTAACTCAAATATTCGCCTCCGTGATCAGCTCGTAGAAACTTTATTTTCTTGTTACGATGATTCTCCACTTCACTCTAAAATTCTTTGAACTTTTCAAATGTTTCAGACTTGTGTTTCATTAAGTAGATACACCCATATCTGCTCAAATCATCTGTGAAGGTCAGAAAATAACGTTACCCGCCGTGTGCCTCAACACTCATTGGACCGCATACATCAGTATGTATTATTTCCAATAAGTCATTGGCTCGCTCCATTGTTCTGGAGAACGGAGTTTTAGTAATCTTGCCCACGAGGCATGGTTCGCAAGTATCAAATGATTCATAATCAAGTGATTCAAAAAGTCCATCTGCATGGAGTTTCTCCATGCGATTTACACCAATATGACCTAAACGGCAGTGCCACAAGTATGTTGCACTATCATTATTAACTTTGCATCTTTTGGCATCAATATTATGGATATGTGTATCACTACGATCGAGATTCAATAAACCATTCACATTGGGTGTATGACCATAGAAGGTTTTATTCATGTAAACAGAACAACAATTATTCTGTGACTTAAATGAATAAATATATTGCAATAAACATGATCTAATCATATTCATGCTCAATGCAAACACCAAATAACATTTATTTAGGTTCAACACTAATACCGAAGGTAGAGGGAGTGTGCAATGGTGATCATATCAACCTTGGAATCACTTCCAACACACATCGTCACCTCACTTTTAACTAGTCTTTGCAACTCCTGTTTCGAGTTACTAATCTTAGCAACTAAACCAGTATCAAATACCTAGGGGTTACTACGAACACTAGTAAAATACACATCAATAACATGTATATCAAATATACCTTTGTTCACTTTGCCATCCTTCTTACCTGCCAAGTATTTGGGGCAGTTCCACTTCCAGTGACCATTTCCTTCGCAGTAGAAGCACTCAGTTTCAGGCTTGGGTCCAGCTTTGGGTTTCTTCATGGGAGTGGCAACTTGCTTGCCATTCTTCTTGAAGTTCCCTTTCTTTCCCTCGCCCTTTTTCTTGAAACTAGTAGTCTTGTTAACCATCAACACTTGATGCTCTTTCCTGATTTCTACCTTCATCGATTTCACATCGCGAAGAGCTTGGGAATATTTTTTGTCATCCCTTGCATATTATAGTTCATCACAAAGTTCCAGTAGCTTGGTGATAGTGACTAGAGAACTCTGTCAATCACCATCTTATCTGGAAGATTAACTCCCACTTGATTCAAGTGATTGTAGTATCCAGACATTCTAAGTACATGCTCACTGGCTGAGCTATTCTCCTCCATCTTGTAGGCAAAGTACTTGTCAGAGGTCTCATACCTCTTGACATGGGCATGAGTCTGAAATACCAATTTCAACTCTTGGAACATCTCATATGCTTTGTGGCGTTCAAAACATTTTTGAAGTCCTGGTTCTAAGCCGTAAAGCATGGCGCACTAAACTATCAAGTAGTCATCATACTGAGCTTGGCAAACGTTCATAACATTTGCATCTGCTCCTGCAATAGGTGTGTCACCTAGCAGTGCATCAAGGACATAATTCTTCTGTGTAGCAATGAGGATAATCCTCAGATCACGGACCCAGTCCGCATCACTGCTATTATCATCTTTCAACTTTTCTCTAGGAAAATATAAAAAATATATAGGAGATATATCGCGAGCTATTGATCTACAACATAGCTATGCAAATACTATCTGGACTAAGTTCATGATAAATTAAGTTCAATTAATACTTAAGAACTCCCACTTAGATAGACATCTGATAACCCACAAGTATAGGGGATCAATTGTAGCCTCTTTCGACAAGTAAGAGTGTAGAACCAACGAGGAGCTAAAGGTAGAACAAATATTCCCTCAAGTTCTATCGACCACTGATACAACTCTACGCACGCTTAATGTTCGCTTTACCTAGAACAAGTATGAAACTAGAAGTACTTTGTAGGTGTTGTTGGATAGGTTTGCAAGAATATAAAGATAGCGTAAATAAAAGGTAGGGGCTGTTTAGCTGAAGACACAACTAAATTAGTTTTAGTAAAGAGCTTTTTGTCACGAGAAAGTTATTTGTCCCTAGGCAATCGATAACTAGACCGATAATCATTATTGCAATTCTATTTGAGGGAGAGGCATAAGCTAACATACTTTCTCTACTTGGATCATATGCACTTATGATTGGAACTCTAGCAAGCATCCGCAACTACTAAAGATCATTAAGGTAAAACCCAACCATAGCATTAAAGTATCAAGTCCCCTTTATCCCATACGCAAACAACCTACTTACTCGGGTCTGTGCTTCTGTCACTCACGCCACCCACCATAAGCAAATCATGAAAATATTGCAAACCCTACAGTGGGAATCCCTCACGCTTGCGCGACACGGATATCACCATAGGACAACACCAATAATAAAACATGCAACTCAAACCAATCTTGATCATCAAATAGCCCATAGGACAACACGGATCTACTCAAACATCATAGGATAGCCATACATCATTGGGAAATAATACATAGCGTTGAGCACCATGTTTAAGTAGAGATTACAGCGAATAAGAGAGAGGTCACTGCATAGAGGGGGGGGAGAGTTGGTGATGATGGCAGTGAAGTTGTTGGTGAAGATTGCGGTGATGATGATGGCCCCCGGTGGCACTCCGGCACCACCGGAAGCGAGGGGGAGAGAGCCCCCTCCTTCTTCTTCTTCCTTGACCTTCTCCCTAGATGGGAGAAGGGTTTCCCCTCTGGTCCATGGTCTCCATGGCGTGGGAGGGGCGAGAGCCCCTCCGAGATTGGATCTGTCTCTCTATCTCTCTCTCTTTCTGCGTTCTCGTTTGCTGCCCTTTCACCGTTTCGTGTATATATGGAGATCCGTAACTCCGAGTGGATTGAAACCTTCGCCGTGATTTTTTTATACCAAAAATTAGCTTTCTTGCATCCGAAGTTGAGCAGCAACCGCCTTACGGGTGGCCCACGAGGGTCAGGGGCGCGCCCGGGGGGGGGGGGAGGCGCGCCCCCTGCCTCGTGGCCACCTCGGGCACCGTCTCGTGTTGATTCTTCTTCCAGAATTTTCCAAATATTCCAAAAATATTCTCCGTCCGTTTTATCCCGTTTGGACTCCGTTTGATATGTGGTTTCTGCGAAATATAAAACATGCAACAAACAGGAACTGGCACTGGGCACTGGATCAATATGTTAGTCCAAAAATAGTATAAAAGTTGCCAAAAGTATATGAAAGTTGAATAATATTGGCATGGAACAATCAAAAGTTATAGATACGACGGAGACGTATCAGCATCCCCAAGCTTTTCCTGCTCGTCCTCGAGTAGGTAAATGATAAAAAAGATAATTTTTGATGTGGAATGCTACCTAGCATAATCTTGATCATGTATCTAATCATGGCATGAATATTAAGACACGAGTGATTCAAAGAAATAATCTATCATTTGACATAAAAACAATAATACTTCAAGCCTACTAATAAGGCAATCATGTCTTTTCAAAATAACATGGCCAAAGAAAGTTATCCCTACAAAATCATATAGTCTGGCTATGCTCCATCTTCACCACACAAAATATTCACATCATGCACAACCCCGATGAGAAGCCGAGCAATTGGTTCATACTTTTTAACACGCTTCAGCTTTTTCAACCCTCACGCAATACATGAGCGCAAGCCATGGACATAGCACTATAGGTGGAATAGAACATGATGATGGGAGTTATGTGGAGAAGACAAAAAAGGAGAAAGTCTCACATCGACGCGGCTAATCAACGGGCTATGGAGATGCCCATCAATTGATGTCAATGTGAGGAGTAGGGATTGCCATGCAACAGATGCACTAGAGCTATAAGTATATCAAAGCTCAAACTGAAACTAAGTGGGTGTGCATCCAACTTGCTTGCTCATGAAGACCTAGGGCATTTGAGGAAGCCCATCATTGGAATATACAAGCCAAGTTCTATAATGAAAATTCCCACTAGTATATGAAGGTGATAACTCAAGAGATTCTCTATATGAAGAACATGGTGCTACTTTGAAGCACAAGTGTGGTAAAAGGATAGTAACATTGCCCCTTCTCTCTTTTTCTCTCATTTTTTTGGCCCTTCTCCCTTTTTTTTGGCCTTTCTCTTTCTTTTTTTCTTTCTTTTTTCTGTCCGGAGTCTCATCCCGACTTGTGGGGGAATCATAGTCTCCATCATCATTTCCTCACTGGGGCAATGCTCTAATAATGATGATCATCACACTTTTATTTACTTACAACTCAATATTACAACTCGACATCTAGAACAAAGGTACGACTCTATATGAATACCTCCGGCGGTGTACCGGGATGTGCAATGATCTAGCGTAGCAATGACATCCAAAAACGGACAAGCCATGAAAACATCATGCTAGCTATCTTACGATCATGCAAAGCAATATGCCAATAAATGCTCAAGTAATGTATATGATGATGATGGAAGTTGCATGGCAATATATCTCGGAATGGCTATGGAAATGCCATAATAGGTAGGTATGGTGGCTGTTTTGAGGAAGATATAATGAGGCTTATGTGTGATAGAGCGTACCGTATCACGGGGTTTGGATGCACCGGCGAAGTTTGCACCAACTCTCGAGGTGAGAAAGGGCAATGCACGGTACCGAAGAGGCTAGCAATGATGGAAGGGTGAGAGTGCGTATAATCCATGGACTCACATTAGTCATAAAGAACTCATATACTTATTGCAAAAGTTTATTAGCCCTCGAAGAAAAGTACTACTATGCATGCCCCTAGGGGGATAGATTGGTAGGAAAAGACCATCGCTCGTCCCCGACCGCCACTCATAAGGATGACAATCAATAAATAAATCATGCTCCGACTTCGTTACATAACGGTTCACCATACGTGCATGCTACGGGAATCAAAAACCTCAACACAAGTATTTCTACAATCCACAACTACCCACTAGCATGACTCTAATATCACCATCTTTATATCGCAAAACTATTGCAAGGAATCAAACATATCATATTCAGCGATCTACAAGTTTTATGTAGGATTTTATGACTAACCATGTGAATGACCAGTTCCTGTCATCTCTCTAAATGGATATAAGTGAAGCAAGAGAGTTTAATTCTTTCTAAAAAAGATATGCCCATGCTCTAACAAATATAAGTGAAGCAAAAGAGCATTCTACAAATGGCGGTTTTCTATGTGAAGAGAAACAGGCAATCCAATCTTCAAATGATATAAGTGAAGCACATGAAGCATTCTATAAAGCCATACTCAAAAGATATAATTGAAGTGCAAAGAGCATTCTATAAATCAACCAAGGACTATCTCATACCAGCATGGTGCGTAAAAGAAAAATGAAAACTAAATGCAAAAGACGCTCCAAGATTTGCACATATCACATGAATGAAACGAATCCGAAAACATACCGATACTTGTTGAAGAAAGAGGGGATGCCTTCCGGGGCATCCCCAATCTTAGACGCTTGAGTCTCCTTGAATATTTACTTGGGGTGCCTCGGGCATTCCCAAGCTTGAGCTCTTGCCTCTCTTCCTTCTTCTCACATCGAGACCTTCTCGATCATCGAACACTTCATCCACACAAAACTTCAACAGAAAACTCGGTAAGATCCGTTAGTATAATAAAGCAAATCACTACTCTAAGTACTGTTGCAAACCAATTAATATTTTGTTTTTGCATTGTGTCTACTGTAATATAAATTTTTCATGGCTTAATCCACTGATATAAATCGATAGTTTCATCAAAACAAGCAAACTATGCATCAAAAACAGAATCTGTCTAAAACAGAACAGTCTGTAATAATCTGAACATTTAACATACTTATGATACTTGAAATATTCTGCCAAAATTAGGAAAAATAAAACATTTGTATATAAAGATAGTGCAAAAATAATCAGAACCATTTGACGTTCCAGTAAAGAATGTAAAATCGCGCACTACAGCCAAAGTTTCTGTCCTGCATCGCACAAACCAACAAGCATTGTAAACATCCTAAAGGAAAACCTTGGCACATTATTTTTATAATACAATGGAATTGTATAAGGGGATAATTATTTTTGTTGAAAAGTTTCTGTAATCAAGATTCACAAAGTTTCCGTGAGCATGAACAAAGTTCAAGGCTAGCTCCCACTTCAACAATGCTTGTCTTTCTCACTTTCGCTTTTCTTTTTGAAAAAGTTTTGGGTTCCCCTCTTTATTTTTGTTGTTTTTAAACTATATGAAAGCACTCAACAGAAATAAATGACTCTCTAAAACTTCCGGGTTGTCTCCCTGGCAGCGCTTTCTTTAAAGCCATTAAGCTAGGCATAAGGTGCTCAAGTAATGAATCCACCCGGATCCCAAGGTATATCAAAGCCAATTTTAATTAACAATGATTTGTAATTTAGTAGTGAGCACAAAGCAACATATATCATGTAATGACGGAGTCTAACTCTCTTCCTATGCATCGGCATGTCATAAAAGAACAATTCATGCACACAAAGTAATGGCCAATGCATAGTATAAACAGTTTCTTGCAATTTTATCGTGTTGGAAACATAGAGAGGTGGAGATATAGTTCCTCTCTCATAATAATTGCAAGTAGGAGCAGCAAGCACATGCATATTATATTCATCAAAATCATCATGTGTAGTAGTATAAGGCAACCCATCAATATAATCCTTAATAATGGTAAACTTCTCCAATATAGTGTAGTTGGGAGAATTCAAAAAGATAATAGGACTATCATGTGTGGGTGCCATAGCAACAATTTCATGTTTAACATAAGGAACTATAGCAAGTTCATCTCCATAAGCATAATTCATATTGGCATCTTAGCCACAAGCATAGCAAGCATCATCAAAAAGGGATATTTCAAGAGAATCGACGGGATCATAACAGTCATCATAGCAATCATCCTTCGGTAAGCATGAGAGGATATTAAACAATGTATGAGTTGAAGAGTTACTCTCATTAGAAGGTGGGCACGGGTAGCTACTCCGCTCTTCCTCCTTTCGTTCTTCGCTCTCCTCCTCATCTTTTTCATCCAATGAGCTCACAGTTTCATCAATTTCTTCTTCCATAGACTCCTGCAAAATATTAGTCTCTTCTTGGACAGCGGAATAGTCCTCAATATATGGTTCAACATAGGCATTAGAAGCATAATTATCATAGCAATATTTAAGTATGGCAATATTTTCAGATTTGAAAAGAGTAGCAACATACTTTTCAATCAAAGAAGCAATTTCATAAGCACCCTTAAAAGCAACAAATTCTTCAATTTGTTGAACAACATAGTAACTATAAACACCTTTAGCATACGAAGATAAGATTCCATTATCAATAAACTCACATTGCTAGGGAAGGTGTTTCTTAGGGTTTTCAGAACAACAAGTAAAATCATGTATATAACATAAATTCCAAACATAGCATTGCAAACGATGAATTTGACCCAGTAAAAGTTTCCTTTTTTCAGATATGCGGTGTCGCACATAACAAGCATGCTCATCTAAGGATTTGCCCTCAACTAAGCTAGTTGGGGTTTCAGCACGAGCACATAGGGATCGAAGATGATCCAAGTACTAAGCTTCAAGAGTGTGATAGATTTTGAGTGGTTCTTCAACCATTGGTTCAGTAGGTACAACTATTTTTTTTGGTATTTTGCGTTTCCTACCCATAACTAAAGATATAAAAACAACTAACAATAGCAAATAAAAATTACTTAGTGATAAAGCAAACAAGCACACACGAGAATACTCACCCCGCGCTATTGCTCCCCGGCAACGGCGCCAGAAAAAGGTCTTGATAACCGACAAGTATAGGGGATCAATTGTAGCCTCTTTTAATAAGTAAGAGTGTCGAACCCAACGAGGAGCTAAAGGTAAAACAAATATTCCCTCAAGTTCTATCGACCACTGATACAACTCTACGCACGCTTAATGTTCGCTTTACCTAGAACAAGTATGAAACTATAAGTACTTTGTAGGTGTTGTTGGATAGGTTTGCAAAAATATAAAGAGAACGTAAATAAAATCTAGGGGCTGTTTACATGAAGACACAACTAAATTAGTTTTAGTAAAGAGCTTTTTGTCACGAGAAAGTTATTTGTCCCTAGGCAATCGATAACTAGACCGGTAATCATTATTGCAATTTTATTTGAGGGGGAGGGATAAGCTAACATGCTTTCTCTACTTGGATCATATGCACTTGTGATTGGAACTCTAGCGAGCATCCGCAACTACTAAAGATCATTAAGGTAAAACCCAACCATAGCATTAAAGTATCAAGTCCTCTTTATCCCATACGCAAACAACCAACTTACTCGGGTCTGTGCTTCTGTCACTCACGCCACCCACCATAAGCAAATCATGAATATATTGCAAACCCTACAACGGGAATCCCTCACGCTTGCGCGACACGGAGAGCACCATAGGACAACACCAATAATAAAACATGCAACTCAAACCAATCTTGATCATCAAATAGCCCATAGGACAAAACGGATCTACTCAAACATCATAGGATAGCCATACATCATTGGGAAATAATATATAGCGTTGAGCACCATGTTTAAGTAGAGATTACAGTGCGTAAGAGAGAGGTCGCTGCATAGAGGGGGGGAGAGTTGGTGATGATGGCGGTGAAGTTGTTGGTGAAGATTGCGATGATGATGATGGCCCCCGGTGGCACTCCGGCACCACCGGAAGCGAGGGGGAGAGAGCTCCCCTCCTTCTTCTTCTTCCTTGACCTTCTCCCTAGATGGGAGAAGGGTTTCCCCTCTGGTCCATGGTCTCCATGGCGTGGGAGGGGCGAGAGCCCCTCCGAGATTGGATCTGTCTCTCTGTCTCTCTCTGTTTCTGTGTTCTGGTCTGCTGCCCTTTCACCATTTCGTGTATATATGGAGATCCGTAACTCCGATTGGATTGAAACCTTCGCCGTGATTTTTTACCAAAAAATAGCTTTCTTGCGTCCGAAGTTGAGCAGCAACCGCCTTACGGGTGGCCCACGAGGGTCAGGGGCACGCCTAGGGGGGCAGGCGCGCCCCCTGCCTCGTGGTCACCTCGGGCACCGTCTCGTGTTGATTCTTCTTCCAGAATTTTCCAAATATTCCAAAAATATTCTCCGTCCGTTTTTATCCCGTTTGGACTCCGTTTGATATGGGGTTTCTGCGAAACATAAAACATGCAACAAACAGGAACTGGGCACTGGATCAATATGTTAGTCCCAAAAATAGTATAAAAAGTTGCCAAAAGTATATGAAAGTTGAATAATATTGGCATGGAAGAATCAAAAATTATAGATACGACGGAGATGTATCAACATCCCTCAAGTCATTTAAATGATACGTGATCTAAATCAAGTAAACCATGTCACATCATCACGTGAGATGGAGTAGTCATCAATGGTGAACATGTCTATGTTGATCATATCTACTATATGATTCATGTTCGACCTTTCGGTCTCCAGTTTTCCGAGGCCATGTCTGTACATGCTAGGCTCGTTAAGTTTAACCCGAGTATTCCGCATGTGCAAAACTGTCTTGCACACGTTGTATGTGAACGTAGAGTCTATCACACCCGATCATCACGTGGTGTCTCAACATGACGAACGTCGCAACGGTGCATACTCAGGAAGAACACTTATACCTCGAAATTTAGTTAAGGGATCATCTTATAATGCTACCACCGTACTTAAGCAAAATAAGATGTATGAAATATAAACATCACATGCAATCAAAATATGTCACATGATATGGCCATCATCATCTTGTGCTTTTGATCTCCATCTTCAAAGCATCGTCATGGTCTCCATCGTCACCGGCTCGACACCTTGATCTCCATCATAGCGTCGTGGTCGTCTCGCCAACTATTGCTTCTACAACTATCGCTAACGCATAGTGATAAAGTAAAGCAATTACATGGCGTTTGCATTTCATACAATAAAGAGACAACCATAAGGCTCCTGCCGGTTGCCGATAACTTTTAGAAAACATGAAATATGAAATAACTCTACCTACTGTCAAAAAGAAATATGAAATGCTTATTGTTGGGGACATTCATATCCCCATTGAGGTAACTTAATGATTTACGAAAGTTCTTCAGTTTCATGCTAATCGAAAGTGGTTGTTAATAAGATCTCATCAACCTTATTAATGAATCATTTTTGAGCAGTATGAAGTTGATGAATTTAGTAAGAACTACCTTCTGTCTTTACTTTTTGTTTTCTATACTTATTAGTTAAATAAAATAAAATGCCATGTTTTGTCTCTTTTCTGAATTTCCAGTGCAATAAAAATGACCCAAAAATAAAAGTGCTCAGAATGCCCTGAAAATTTTATACGATTTTTTTCTGAATATTTCTGAAATTTTGATGCAAATAATACCAGAGGGAGGTACACCAGGTGGGCACAACCCACCTGGGCGTGCCAGGACCCCCAGGTGCGCCCTGGTGGGTTGTGGTCCCCACATGGGCTGTCGGTGTCACAACCGGTGGATCTCGAGTAGGGGGTCCCGAACTGTGCGTCTAGGATCGATGGTAACAGGAGACGGGGGACACGATGTTTACCCAAGTTCGGGCCCTCTCTATGGAGGTAATACCCTACTTCCTGCTTGATTGATCTTGATGAATATGAGTGTTACAAGAGTTGACCTACCACGAGATCGTAATGGCTAAACCCTAGAAGTCTATCCTATGTGTATATGGTAATGAATATATCCTTTCCGGACTAACCCCTCCGGTTTATATAGACACCCGGGGGATCTAGGGTTTACATGGAGTCGGTTACATAAGAAGGAATCTTCATAGTTGGTCGCCAAGCTTGCCCTCCACGCCAAGTAGAGTCCAATCCGGACACGGTGCAGTCTTCGGCCTTCATGTCTTCACAGCCCATCAGTACGGCCCATGGATAACAGGCCGGACGCCCGAGGACCTCTTAGTCCAGGACTCCCTCAGTAGCCCCTGAACCTGGCTTCAATGACGAGGAGTCCGACGCGCAAATTGTCTTCGGCATTGCAAGGCGGGTTCCCTCCTTCCGAACTCCAGAATAGTCTTCGGATGTAGTAGATATATCCGGACCTGTATATATAATTGCAGGAAACACAATATTCCACGAGTCTAATTTGTTGATAACTGTTTATGACATCGCATCACGCCTGCCCGGTTACTATTTCCAACCGTTGGCTGGCACGTCGCCCCACGTCTCGGGACGCGGTTTTACTGGCACGTCTTGCCAAGGCAGAGATCGTGTTCCCTTATTCACGGGATTTTCATTAATGCAAGCGTTGGTAACCCAACCATTCCCTGGGTACAACTCTCTGGGGATAGGTAAGTTTCGAGACCCAGGTGGATACGCTTAGTATTTGGGGTCTTTATATAGGGTCCCAGACTCGTCTTCTTCCTTTGCGCTTGCTTCTTCCTCAACCCTAGCCACCCCAAGTTCCAACCCTCGGGTTCCCATCGCCACCAGCCCTAATCATGTCCGGATCCAGCCATCAAGGCCGGTGGGTGGCTTCTTCTGTCACAGAGGAGGATATTGCGAAGCTCCGCGTGGCTAGGTATCTGACCCCGGAAATCCTTCATCGGCTTCCTGCACAGGGGCAGGTCGTTCCTACCCCCAAATCCGGCGAGAGGGTAGTGTTTGTGTCCCACTTCCTCCATGGGTTAGGGTTCGCACTTGACCCCTTCGTCCGGGGGCTCATGTTCTACTATGGGCTGGACTTTCACGATCTGGCCCCGGACTCTATTCTCCTCATCTCGACATTTATCGTCACGTGTGAGGCCTTCCTCCGGACTCCTCCGCACTTTGGTTTGTGGCTCAAGACCTTTGACGTGAGGCTGCAGGTGACAGAGGAGGAGCAGGCAGAGTGCTGCAGCGTCACAATAGGCAAGCTTGCCAGCGCGGTTTGGTTTGAAGGATCTTTCGCCAAGTCTTCCGACCTATGGCAACAGGGTGGTTTTATATCAACGAGCTGCGGGTCTCCAAGTGGGCGGCTACGCCTACGTTTTGACCCGGCCCTCCAATTCAGCTTGCTTCATGGATCAATAAGGGATTGGATTGGGGATCCGTCAATGAAGTGCAGACTCTGCAAAGTCTCCTCCGAAGCCTTTCCGAGAAGGGCATCAATCTTGTGAACGTCGTTCAAGTAATGCTACCCCACCGGACCTTGCCCTGTCAGCGGCGGCCTCTCCGTATGTGGGAGTTTAATCCAGAAGGGCGGCGGACTCTTCAACACTTCTTCAGCACTACACACAAAGGGATGTGGAAATTATATTTCGGGGAGCGAGAGCAATGGCCGGACACCACCGAAGACGTTGGCCTTGACTGCAATCATCCGGACACTTCGGTAAGTATTCAATCTCCGAACACCTTCTATTCAAGCATCTCTTGATAAGATACTGAACAATCTGTCCCTATACAGGAGTGGATAAATAAAGCGGTGTTAATCTGGTGTCCGGCGCCCCTTCCCGAAGACTCTGCGACCGCCCTGCTGACGAGGATGCTGATTCCGACACCGTACCAGGTGTCTGCAGAGGGGGGCGAGAGCGGGGAGCCCAGAGATGATGCTCGCCCTGAGGACGAATTAGACACTGTGTTCGGGGAAACCGAAACCCTTTTGCCCGAGGGTAAAGGTGCAAAGGAAGCTCTCCATGGCAAGAAGAGGGCCGCTTTTGAAGATCAGGAGGGGAAACCTCCCAAGAAAGGGAAAACGCCATCGTCGGGCGGCTTGGGCCGGGCAAGCGATGTTGATGTAGATCTTTATGATGAGGACGAACCTCTGGCCAAACCGTAAGTGCGGCAGGGTATTTTAATCATACCTCATTCCTTTCTTATTGCTGAAGAAATCTTCTGACGTATGTACGTCCTCGCAGGTTAACGCCTGGTGTTGCTCAATTGCCTTCCTCCTCGGGAGACTTCTTCCAGAGATGATGGAGAGTGACACGCCTTCTCCAGCCTCTTCGCCCAACAGGGTGGATGATTTAGAGGTATCGTCCCGGGGGGCTCCTCCTGATCGACAAGTAGTGCAGGAAACGAAGAAGGCGTTACCCGAAGGTGGTGCCTCTGTCACTCAAGGTTTGGGAATCAAGCATGACGGCCCCAAACTATCCGGTTTATAGCCGGAGATAATTCTGGAGGCGAGTGGGCGGATTCCTTCAAAGGGATGCCGTACTCCGGCGGCGGTTTCCAGAGACCCGGGAGCGCCGGAAACGCTGATGGACATGCTGCAACAAGCGTCCGTTTCGGAGGAACACCGTGCCTTGATGGCTACGGTGGTCGACAAGGTTTTATCCGCGAAGAGCGGGTTGAACGAGGCCTTCACGAGCCTTCTGAGGGGTTTTGAGGTTTGTGATGTAACTTTGCCAATGGAATTTTATTGACAGAATGCACCTGTTGTATATGCAGTAGCCCCTGAGACTCGGATTGCCTTCCGAAGGAAGCGATCAGAGGATCAAAAAGATATGCTCAATTACTAAGCTTGATTTAACTTGGAATACAGGCTGCCTCCCCTCCTGCGGCTACCCGAAATACGGAAGTGGCCAAACTGCAGGGAAAGCTGGATATTGCAGAGGATGATATTGCATTGATCAACACGCGTCTGGATGACTCGCAAGGTATATAGTTCGAGCATTCCTTACACCAATGTTCTTGTAATGTAGGCCTGACGCCGAAAATGGTTTTATATGAAATGTGCATGATTGCAGATGGTGCTGCCGCCGTTGAAGCTGTTCGGGCGGAGCTAGTTCGGACCAAGGAGCAGGTCCGGTGTAGTGATGCGGCTGCCGAGAAGGCATCGGCTTATCTAAGAGCCGAACAGGCAGCTCGGCGCCGGAGTGAGGAGAAAATATCCGCACTGGCGCTTGAATTGAAGAATACTGCCAGCTGCTGTGAATTCCTTGAGAAGGAGAATAAAGCCAAAATGGCTGAACTTGATAAGGCCATACGAGAGGCGAGTGAAGCTCGGTCTGAATCTAGGGCAGCTCGTGAAGAGATTCGGCAGGCTAAGGAGATAGCGGCCGGTAAGCCCTTTTTGCTTCAGACTAAGTTTGGCGATCCGGACTATGCTCAGCTAAACCAGGTCTGGAGTTCTCGGGCCGAATTTTTAGACTTGCCGAAGAGTTCTTCCGATGCGGCGCAATTTTACCAAGCGCAAGAGGGGTATGCAACGGAGAAGCTTTTCTGGTCACTATTTGGAGCATCAAAGCGCCCTCTGTTGCTAAATGAACAGATGTCCCAATGGGCCGAGCTTCATAGGATATCCGGCGACGCCATGAAGAACGTCATAATCCGGTTGTGGCCGAGTGAGCCTGTTCCCAAGAGCTATTGTGGCCTGGTGCGGCGTCTTGTTGATGCGGTGCCGCGTATCGATGCTGCGAAGCGGTCGGCATGCATTGAGGGTGCACGGATGGCCTTTGCCCGAGTCAAGACATTCTGGGGGAAGATGAAGGCCGTCGATGTTGCGGCGAAGAGTCCGCCCAAGGGCAAGGACCGTAATGAGCCGGAGCATTATTTTGAAGACGTCCTGAAAGCCGCCCGCCTGATAGAGGGTCAATGCTCGAAGAACATAATGTTCGAGTGAGGTGTATTAGAATTGTAAAAGACAATTTTAATTGATCTATTTATATTTTGCTCCAAAGCTTGAATTCCTCCTGTGCGGCCGTTTTTAATATAATCTGAAAGTTTTCCAGTCGTCGGCTTCAGCCCCCTCGTAGGAAGTACGGGGGTGTTCGGAAAAACATTTAATCACTCTTTATCCAACGTCTTGGTCCGTAAAGGAGGTGATAATGCAGCGAACCAGGCAATCGGACTATAAGGCGTTAACACTTTCACTTAGCCATAGGAGTTTTATGGTGGGGCTACGACATAGCCCCTGGTATGTATACGGCGCATAGTGCCTTACATATGTTGATCTAAAAAAGATCCCTCGTGTGACACGGAGAATCACTAAAGATTCGAATAGGTCGTCAAGTGGTTGACCAGCTCTCGCCGCATCATGACAGTCAGTTTTCGGCTTTCTCTACTGAGGTGCTCATCCGGTCTAGGCCAGGGCACAATCGCAGTAGTTCTCCCTTTACTACCCTAGCCGATAGAGCGGAACGTAGGGTAGCAAGCACAGGAGCCGGGCAACCCAACTATTGACCAAAGACAATGATTCGGAGCTGATGCATATAAGGCCAAACTTGCGACGCCGAAGTACGCTATAGAGCTGTTCGGACTTTTACTGGCGACTCGTTTGTTCCCATACCGGGCCCCTGGCAAGTTATGCCGAGGCGCGTCTTGTAAGGCAGCCGTTACGGCCGGACTCATTGTAGAAAGAGCATGAAAGATTAGTTCGGATAAAGTTTACTGGGAGCGGAGCAATATGCCAATGATAAATATATATAAAGAGTAAAAACCACAACCCAGCTATTTGACATGCTCGGGGTTGGGAACAGAGGAGAAGGGCATGGTACAGGCTCAAAAGAAAGAGTGCGGTCTACAAAAGCTTATTTTGGACCTCCTGTCGCACGTCTGCGCCGCCCGTCCTCGGGGAGGGGAATCCTTAACGGGAGTGGCCCCTTAGGTGAGTGTGCGGATCCGAACTTCGATAGAGTCCGATGTAGATGTTGTCCTGATGGTCACCTGTTTTTAAGAAATGATACAGAAAAATAAGAAAAACGGATAAAAATGTTACGGGGATTCTTGCAGGGTTGTCCATATTGTGCTTCCGCCGATGCCCATGGTATCTTGAGTGCGTAGTGATGTACGCGTGGTGTAAACTTTGCCAGTACAGTAGGTGGGTGGCGGAAGCCGAACTGCTATTTCCGTTCTGGGAGTGGTCGAACTTCAGAGGGAAAGTGTTTCTGGCCCCTGGTGTTCGGCTGGCGAGCCGATCCGTCGTCTCTATCGCCTGGTGGCCTCCTCCCCTTGTGATCGGCGTTGAGCTTGCCTGCCTGCTTGAGGACCCAACAGTTTCTGTTGGTATGATTAGCTGGCCTATCAGGGTGACCGTGAATCTGACAAGGTCGGTCCAATATCCTGTCAAGGGTGGATG
Source organism: Triticum aestivum (assembly GCF_018294505.1). Classification (NCBI taxonomy): domain Eukaryota; kingdom Viridiplantae; phylum Streptophyta; class Magnoliopsida; order Poales; family Poaceae; genus Triticum; species Triticum aestivum. Next base: position 121,479,184 of record NC_057805.1, read on the forward strand.
GTCCATCCTGGTTTGCCTTTAGTGGCTTCTTCCGTTGACCGGGCTTCGGATTGTGAAATCCGGCGTTCACCGCTGTGTCGCATATATTACTGCGACTGTTGTGTTCGGTTCGTCGTGGCTTACCGTTGCCGTCTCGAATTTCGGAAGTGCCCGGGTCGCTGGCGTTGTTGCTTTTACGAGCGAGCCAGTTGTCTTCTCCCGCACAAAAGCGAGTCATTAGAGCGGTAAGGGCTGTCATGGACTTGGGTCCTTCCTGGCCGAGGTGACGCGCTAGCCATTCATCCCGGACGCCATGTTTGAAGGCTGCGAGGGCTTCTGCGTCCGGACAGTCGACAATTTGGTTCTTTTTGACTAAGAACCTAGTCCAGAGCTCCCTGGCTGACTCGCCGGGCTTCTGGACAATATGACTTAAGTCATCGGCATCTAGTGGCCGGACATATGTTCCTTGGAAGTTGTCTCGAAAGGCGTCTTCCAAATCTACCCAGCTACCAATAGAATTTTCTGGTAAACTGTTTAGCCAGTAGCGAGCTGGCCCTTTAAGCTTGAGAGGTATGTATTTAATGGCATGAAGGTCGTCTCCGCGAGCCATGTGAATATGGAGGAGGTAATCCTCAATCCATACCGCGGGATCTGTTGTTCCATCGTATGATTCGATGTTAATGGGTTTAAACCCGTCTGGGAATTCGTGCTCCATTACCTCGTCGGTGAAGCAGAGAGGGTGTGCGGCTCCTCTATGTTGGGCCACACTGTGAAGCACCTCCGGCGGACTCCGCTTACGGTTTTCGGACCGAGCGTGGTCGGGTCTGTTGTGTCCGAATAGATAACCGTCGTTACTGGTCGGGGCATGTCCCCGCGATGTGGGTGTTGGTTTTGTGTGTCCTGTTCTACCCTCCAGGTCTTGTTGGATGTCGCGAGTGTTCCCTCGAGCTGCTTTATTCTTGCTTGGGTGACCGGATGGGTTGGTATGGTGCTCTGCTTGGGCTGCTGCTTTGTCCGGACCAAATTGTGGTCGGCCCACCGCGTTGTTTGATGGTGACGTGGGCTCCAACGCCCTGTCGTCGTATCGAGGTAGCCACCTACTCTTGGGGTGGCTTTCATCTGGGCCGCTAAGGCCGTATTCTTCAGCGGCCAGGACCTCGGTCCATCTATCATTGAGCAAATCCTGGCTTGCTTGAAGCTGCAGCTGCTTCTTCCTTAGGCTCCTTGCAGTGGCTATAAGGCGGCATTTAAAGCGTTCCTACTCGAGAGGTTCCTTAGGCACGATAAAATCCTCGCTACCGAGGATCTCCTCTTCCTCAGAGGGTGGGAGATAATTGCTGTCCTCCGAGTCTCCATATGTGGCCTATTCATCAGGGATGTCTTGCCTGCTTTTCCTGTTCCTCCTGTTCGGATTCTACCTCAACAGGGTCTTCATTGTCTGGAGTATTGTCCTTTCTGGTGCTAGCAGTGTTTTCTCCTGGGCGATGTGGCTTGGAGCGGCGCCGTGGGCGCCGGTGTTCGGACTGTGTACCAGGAGGTTTATTCTCGACTGGGTCCTCCTTGTCATCGTCGAGAGCATCGTCAGGTGTGTCTATCATACACACATCATACTAGGAAGTGGCCATCCCGTGTCTAGTGGGTAGAAAGCTCTGGCCCTGCCCACCATCGTCGTCCATACCGGCGATGTCTTTGGAGCGGGGGTCAGGCGTGTTGGTTGGGTCTTCGACGGTGGCTATAAAGTGGGTGGCGGGTGGGGAACAAAATTCTCCATCATCCACCGTAAGTTCGAACCGAACATAGTTTGGCGACGAGCCATCTGCCAGGGATAGGTTTTTTAATGAGTTTAGTAGGTCGCCCATGGGCGAGTGTTGGAAGAGATCTGCGGCGCTGAACTTGAAGATCGATAACCGATCGAGTTCGGTATCCGCGGGCTCGCAGGGTTCGGAACTCGACACCGGAGAAGAGTCCGGGGTTCCGTTGATGCAGATGCCGTACGCAGTGGAATCTGCGAGCGGCTTCAACGCCGCAGAATCGGTAGCCCCCGTGATGGGGTTGAGCTTCCCATCTTCGGGGGACTTGATCTGCTCCGGATCTAAGGCTAGAGTTGCTGTAGGAGCTCTCTCCTGGATGTGGCCCGATGACTGGTTTAAGCCATGTCCATCGGGGCGGCGGGGAGCGATTGCCGCGGTCTCGAATCCGTAGAAGATCAAGTCTCCGCGGATGTCCGCAACGTAGTTCAAGCTTCCGAATTTGACCTGATGGCCAGGGGCGTAGCTATCGATCTACTCCAGATGGCCAAGCGAGTTGGCACACAGTACGAAGCCGTCGAACACGAAGATCTGTCCGGGGAGAAAGGTTTCTCCATGGACAGCGTCATCATCGATGATTGAAGGGGCCATCAAACCTTTTGTCGACGGCATAGTGGAACTCTCAATGAAAGCACCAATGTCGGTGTCAAAACCGGCGGATCTCGGGTAGGGGGTCCCAAACTGTGCGTCTAGGATCGATGGTAACAGGAGACGGGGGACACGATGTTTACCAAGTTCGGGTCCTCTCTATGGAGGTAATACCCTACCTCCTGCTTGATTGATCTTGATGAATATGAGTGTTACAAGAGTTGATCTACCACGAGATCATAATGGCTAAACCCTAGAAGTCTAGCCTATGTGTATATGGTAATGAATATATCCTTTTCGGACTAACCCCTCCGGTTTATATAGACACCCGGGGGATCTAGGGTTTACATGGAGTCGGTTACATCAGAAGGAATCTTCATAGTTGGTCACCAAGCTTGCTCTCCACGCCAAGTAGAGTCCAATCCAGACACGGTGGAGTCTTCGGCCTTCATGTCTTCACAGCCCATCAGTCCGGCCCATGGATAACAGGCCGGGCGCCCGAGGACCCCTTAGTCCAGGACTCCCTCATGGGCCCCCTCACTTATCTCTTTAGCCCACATCATCACTTACCTCCAGAAAAAATCTCCATTGCTCTCTCTCCCGTGTTCTTGAGCTCAAACCCGCGGATTTCGATCTCTTTGCTTGAAGCTCCGTTTCTGAAACTATTTCAGAGGATTGTTGCTTGGTATGTGACTCCACTGTTTGTCCAATTAGTTTTTGTTTTAGTGGTTTATACTTTGAATAATTAGCTACTCTTGGTGCTGCTGTACATGTGCTTGCATGTCGAATTCTTAGTGTTCTAAGTAGTTTGAATGCTTACTATGGCCTCTATGTATCCCTATGAGTAGTTGCTATCAATTTTGTGAAGTTTTGTTGAGAAACTTTTGTGAACTAAAAATTCAGATTTTTGTTCATAGGGAAAATTGTACGCGGACATTATGAACTTGTTTGGAAGGAGTTCTTCGAGGAGAAGATCCTCGGGGGCATCTTCTAGTGACAGTTCCGCCCGCCGGTCTTATGTTGAACCAAGTGAAAGTTCCACACGAAGTGCCGCTACCAAAACATGCTTATGGCCTTGCGATGAGTATATGATGCGAGTGGGCATTAAGGAGGAATTTGAGCAATATGTTCACAATACCGGTCTCGGTCCCTACCTTTCAGATAAGTGTGAACAACGCCAACTTCTCACTGGATCATTTGTCAAAGAGTTTAAATTCTTTCCCCGTGAGTCTAGGGTGTCGTTTATCCTTTATGATAGGCCATTTACTATTCCACTAGAGAACTTTGCTTACCATTGCAAACTTCCATTTTGGGGTTCGCTTGATGAGCCACCAACGGCTGAGTATGAGTCTTTCTTGACTAGCCTTTGTTACGGTGAAAATAGGGGAGTAAGACAAGGAAGAATAAAGAGCATTCACTTTCCTGCAATTCAGTATTTTGCATCATTTAACGGGAAATGCATAGTAGGCAAGTAAGACTGTAGCATACTTTGTGCGCCAGACTTGAGCCTCATTCACACCGCTCTCACTGGTGAAAGGAATTATAACCTTGGAGCGATTGTTGCACGTAGACTTCAGCATAATGCCAAAAGTGGCTGGTTCTATGGTGGAATTTATGCCACATGTCTAGCACGAGGGCTGGGTGTTTCCCCTTTGCCCTTTGATCCTATCTTACCCCACTCGATCTTTAGATTTTGATGATTTAAAAGAGCATAAAATCCTTAAAGGAAAGATTCATGACTTCACTTATAATCTGATGTTTAACCAATCATCTGTTGTGGACACATATTTGCCTACTCCTGCTCTTTTTGACTATAACAGCAAGGAAAGATATTTTGTTCTTGAGAGCGAGGCCCGAGCTCACAACGTACTAGTGGTGGCGGCACGGCGTGCTGAGGCATCCGCACCGAGAGCCTCTGTGAGCTACCACGCCGACTACTACCCTCCAGGCTATTGATTGACTACCAAGTTAGCCCAAAAGCCTAAGCTTGGGGGAGTACGTGTTCTCACCGACATTAAATTCATGTCCACTTATTTTCATTTGTCGGTGTTCACACTTTTTCATTGTATCGTCCATGCTTCAATTATTTTCTTGCTTTTTTCTTGTGTGTTTGAAAAACCTTAGAAAAAACCAAAAAAAAATTAATTGTAGTAATTTACTTTCCATGTATGCTTAGTAGTAGAACTAAAAATAAAATCCAAAAAGATTTCCTTGTTCTTCTTTTGCTTGTTGGGAGCTTTCCGTGTAAATAGTTTTTCTTGTTTTTGCTTTGCCTTTTTATTAGCTTGTTCAAGAAAACCAAAAACTCCAAAAATATTTCGGTGTGTTTCTCTGAATTTCTTTTCTTTTTATTCGAGTCCTACCCAGGAGAAGACCACGATGAAAATGTTGAGTGGCTCTGATATGAATAATTGTTGAACTAATAAAGAGCACATTTTACCTTGTCTTCTCCTGTTGAATAAAATGTTTGCAGATTCCAGCTTAGTCCACGGCATTCTTGCACTATTATTATTTTCATATCGTTCGATCGTGCAAGTGAAAGGCAATAATGATGACATTCGATGAACTGGTCGTGGCAGAGAGAAACCGGTATGAACTCCACTTGTTTTGTTTGTGTAAATATGTTTAACCTAGTATCCATGATTCAGACCATTATGATTAAACATGTTTGCAATGACAATTAGAGATTATAGTTTCTCATGCCATGCATAAGTAGCTAGGAGTAGATAATGATTTATCTTGGATATCAACATTGCGTTAAAATGATTGTGATGTACTATGATGATATGGTATCCTGCTTTGAATGTTCGAGTGGCTTGACTTGGCACAGGTTCATCCATGTTGTTGAATCAAAACCAACATAGCCTCCATGATATTTATGTTCATGGTGTTCATATCCTACTCATGCTAGTGTCCAATGTTACTTATGCATAATGCATCGTTATGATCGTTGTTGCTCTCTAGCTGGCCGCTTCTCAATCTAAATTGCTAGCCTTCGCCTGCACTAAGTGGGAATTCTGCTTGTACATCAAAAACCTCGAACCCAAAGTTATTCCAGATGAGTCCACCTTACCTACTTATATACGGTATTACCCTGCCGTCCTAAGTAAATCTGCATGTGCCACCTCTAAAAACTTCTAAAAATTATCCTTTTTGTGTGCCTGGATCGTTCATGGAACGACAGGAGGTCGTCGATATCTTCCATGCTAAGCGGGTTATTCTCAGGTCGAGTGTTTATTCACTCGCCATCGCATGAGAAAATGGGCGGTAATAGGGATTCCCAATCCCGAAAGAAAAATGCAAATAATTAAACAAAACTCCCCCGGGACTGATGTTGGTATGGACGGCACCCGTTGTTTTAGACAAGCCGTGGAGTGTGATTGATGGTGGAGGGGGAGTAAACCTTTACTTTTATCGCTTGGGAACCGCCACTAGCGTGCTTAGCATGGAAGATGTTGATAACTGATGGTCGTGAAGTGAATAAGAAGGGTGCATGTCTCAAAATATCATTTATCTCTGTTTTAAAAATTGAGCTCTGGCACCTCTGCAAATCACTGCTTCCCTCTGCGAAGGGACTTTCTATTTACTTTTATGTTGTGTCATCACCTTCTGAAACAAGCGCTAGAAACTGAGAGAGCACAGTTGTCATGATTTATGCATTGTGTGTAGCTAATGTTGGGTGCATCATGACTGGATCTTTTCTACCATGAATTACAATGTTTAGTCGCTGCTTGAACTTTAGAGGTGCTCTGCATTTATGTTTTGCGGTCTCGGAAAGGGCTAGCGAGATACCACTATTGTCATATTATATCATGGTTGTTTTGACAACGTGTTGCTATTTGAGATCTCTAATTATCGCTCGCTAGCTGATTATGTCATTAATATGAGTTAATATAATCTTTAAGAGTTATTGTTGACATGGTTAGTTATAATGTTGGCTGAAAACCTGGCTGCTGTTTAAGCTTATTTATGCAAACAAGAGCAAAAGAGTTCATAAAAGTTTAAGCTTATTTATCAACTGAATTGCTTGAGGACAAGCAAAGGTTTAAGCTTGGGGGAGTTGATACGTTGGAGACGTATCTACTTTTTCTCACGCTTTTCCTCTTGTTTTGGACTCTAATTTGCATGATTTGAATGAAACTAACCCTGGACTGACGCTGTTTTCAGCAGAACTACCATGGTGTTGTTTTTGTGCAGAAATAAAAGTTCTCAGAATGAAACGAAACTTTGCGAGGATTTTTTATGGAATAAATGAGAATTACTGGAGCCAAGACCCACCAGAGAGGGGCCCCTGGGTGGGCACAACCCACCAGGGCGTGCCCCCCTCTCCTGGCGCGCCCAGGTGGGTTGTACCCACCTGGTGGCCCCGCAGACCTCAACCCTGACACTATAAATTCCTATTTTCGGAGAAAAAATGAGGGAGAAAGAATTATCGCATTCCATGAGACAGAGCCGCCACCAAGCCCTGTTCTTCCTCAGGAGGGCAGATCTGGAGTCCGTTTGGGGCTCCAGAGAGGGGGATCTTCGTTCTTCGTCATCACCAACCAATCTCCATCGCCAATTCCATGATGCTCCCCACCGGGAGTGAGTAATTCCTTCGTAGGCTCGCTGGTTGGTGAGGAGTTGGATGAGATTCATCATGTAATCGAGTTAGTTTGTTAGGGCTCAATCCCTAGTATCGACTATGTTCTTAGATTGATGTTGCTATGACTTTGATATGCTTAATGCTTGTCACTTTGGGCCCGGGTGCCATGAACTCATATCTGAACCGTTTATGAATTCATCATTATATCCATGTTTTAGATCCGATCTTGCAAGTTATAGCCACCTACTACGTGTTATGATCCGACAACCCCGGAGTGACAACAACCAGGCCCACTCTCGGTGATGACCGTAGTTTGAGGAGTTCATGTATTCACTATGTGTTAATGCTTTGTTCCGGTTCTCTATTAAAAGGAGGCCTTAATATCCCTTAGTTTCCAATATGGACCCCGCTGCCACGGGAGGGTAGGACAAAAGATGTCATGCAAGTTCTTTTAATAAAGTACGTATGACTATTTACGGAATACATGCCTACATTATATCGATGAACTGGAGGTAGTGCCGTAACGCCCAAGGTTATAACTGTCACATGATGAATATCATCCAACAAGTCACCGATCCAATGCCTACGAATTTATCTTATATTGTTTCTGTTAAGTTACTACTGCTATCATCACTGTTACACTTGCTACAAAATTACTGCTATCACTGTTACTGTTACTGTTACAGCTATCACTACTATCAAAACTATCAAACTACTTTGCTACTGATCACTTTGCTGCAGATAATTAATCTACAGGTGTGGTTGAATTGACAACTCAGCTGCTAATACCTTCAAATATTCTTTGGCTCCCCTTGTGTCGAATCTATAAATTTGGGTTGAATACTCTACCCTCGAAAACTATTGCGATCCCCTATACTTGTGGGTTATCAGAGATGCATAGAAACGAGGGGGAGAGTGTGTCTACATACCCTCGTAGACCAAAAGCGGAAGATTTTGACCACGCGGTTGATGTAGTCGAACTTCTTCTAGCTCCGACCGATCAAGCACCGAATGTACGGCACCTCCGAGTTCTGCACACGTTCAGCGCGATGACGTTCCTCGCCTTCTTGATCCAACAAGGTGTCGAGGAAGTAGATGAGTTCCGTCAACACGACGGTGTGGTGACGGTGATGGTGAAGTGATCCGCGCAGGGCTGCGCCTAAGCACTGCGAGAATATGACCGGGGGTGTAAACTGTGGAGGGGGGCGCCGCACACGGCTAACAATTGATGTTGTGTGTCCTATGCGCCCCTCCTCATATATATAGGTAGGAGGGAGAGGGAGAGGCCAAGGGGCACCCCAAGTGGGGCCGAGTCCCACTTGGGCTTCTGCCCTGGTTTGCCCCCCTTCCTTGTATAGGCCCCAGGGGAAGGAAGGGGGAGGTGGCGCCCCCCTTTCCTTTCTCCCTTGAGGAGGGGAAGGAAGGAGGGACTTGCCCTCCCCCCTTTCCTTTCCTTAGGGCTGGCTGGCCTAGTGGAGGGGTGCACCAGCCCCTTGTGGGCTGGTCTATCCCTCCCTTGGCCCATTAAGCCCATATCTTTTTCGGGGGTGCCCCAAACCCCTTCCGGTGACCCTATATGTACCCGAAACCCTCTGGAACACTTTCGGTGTCTGAATACCATCGTCCTATATATCAATATTTACCTCTCCACCATTTCGAGACTCCTCGTCATGTCCGTGATCTCATCCGGGACTCCGAATAACATTTGTTCACCAAATAACATAACTCATATAATATTATATCATCATCGAACGTTAAGCGTGCAGACCCTACGGGTTCGAGAACTATGTAGACATGACCGAGACACCTCTCCGGTCAATAACCAATAGCGGAACCTGGATGCCCATATTGGCTCCTACATATTCTATGAAGAACTTTATCGGTCGAACCATTATGACAACATACGTAATTCCCTTTGTCCATCGGTATGTTACTTGCCCGAGATTCGATCGTCAGTATCTTCATACCTAATTCAATCTCGTTACCAGCAAGTCTCTTTACTCGTTCCATAATACACCATCCTGCAACTAAATCATTAGTCACTTTGCCTGCAAGGCTTCTTATTATGTGTATTGCCAAGAGGGCCCAGAGATACCTCTCCGATACTCGGAGTGACAAATCCTAATCTCGATTTATGCCAACCCAACAAACACCTTCGGAGATACCTGTAGAGCATCTTTATAATCACCCAGTTACGTTGTGACGTTTGATAGCACACAAGGCATTCCTCCGGTATCCGGGAGTTGCATAATCTCATAGTCGAAGGAATATGTATTTGACATGAAGAAAGCAATAGCAATAAAACTGAATGATCAATATGCTATGCTAACGGATGGGTCTTGTCCATCACATCATTCTCCTAAGGATGTGATCCTGTTCATCAAATGACACACATGGCTATGGTTAGAAAACTTAACCATCTTTGATCAACGAGCTAGTCTAGTAGAGGCTTACTAGGGACACGGTGTTTTGTCTATGTATCCACACATGTATCAACTTTCTGGTTAATACAATTCTAGCATGAATAATAAACATTTATCATGATATAAGGAAATATAAAATAACAACTTTAATATTGCCTCTAGGTCATATTTCCTTCAATAAGATCGTAGTGGAGGTAACAAGCTACTCGTTGAAGTCCACACGGAACTACTAGTGAGACCGAAGTCTCCTCTGTAGAACATAAATTAAGCAAATGTGAGTACAAAGGTACTCAAGAAGACTTACATCAGATCCTATAGTACATGCATGAGTATCAAGAAGGGTACTATGGGGTTTGGCTACAGCGAGCCAGCTTTTACTCAATGGCTATCCTGTTCTACGACTACGAGTAATTACTTTGAGGTGAGAAAGCGCACACGAGTCAACTAATCACCATAATAATACGCTACTATGGATTCTCTTCCGTCTCCCTACGGGAAGGCCAACCATAGCACTCACACTTGTCTTGAGCATTTTAGAGTATCCACTTCAACTTGTCTATGTACCATATAAGTTCCCAAGTAGTCCATATCCGAGGACGCGGTTATTCAAATAGATCATGTTAACCCTGAAGGGGTGGTGTACTTATTCACACACGCTCTCGCCACTTACCGCCATGTATCTCGGCAACCTTCAAGTAGAAGCCTGGCGAGGGTGTCGTCCATGACCTGACTAACCACGCAAGACTCTAGTCCGGGTTTATCGCCCATTTGAGGATGTATCCGCAAGGGAAGTCCAGCCGAGGTTTCTATCACGACCCCAAACGATGTGTGCAGCGTTCCCGAGCCCACCTTCCGGGTGCCACCCGGTACACTGGGCCACGGTGCCTAGTCTGTCCCAAGTCCACCTTGTCGGGTGCCACCTGGTAGAAAAATAGCACTACCTACAAACACCAGAAACTAGTTGCAACTCCTGGACAAAGATCAGGGCAGTTAATAAGTCGAGAGAGCTTGGAGCGCCCGGAGCCCAATGTGTGGTAGTAGCTAGTCTTGGATAACATACACAAAACTCAGTTCTTAAGGACGGTCCCAATGAGACAACCCACCATGTACTCCTACATGGCTTCTCACCGCTACATTTACCAAATCATGTTCACACCCTTAACTCTCAGCATCAGAACATATCATAACACTCCAATCCATTCCCAATGAATCAAACCTGACACAACTCTAAGAAATAGCAAGCACGGCATAGATAAAAGTCACAAAATGGCTCAAGCAACTCCTAATCATGCTAGGAGGTTTTAACTATTTACTGTGACAACGACAGGTCATGCAGAGGAATGGGTTCAACTACCGCAACATAAAGTAGCAGTTGAATCATTGTTGTCCTAATGTAGTAAAAGAGAGCAGGAGCGAGAGAGTGGGATTGTATCGAAATGACCAAGGGGTTTTGCTTGCCTGAAAGATCAGCATGGGTACAACTCCTCACACAGGTACTCTGGAACACTCTCCGGAGCAGGACCTATCGAGAAGGGCGGTACCGAAAATCAATACACAAACAAATGCCACAATATGATACATGAACATGTCATGTAGATATGATGTGGGTTGAGCTAATGCATCTAGCATTCAACTTGGATGAAGTACATTTGAACCACCAGGGGTTCAAATGCAACTCCAAATTAAGCATTTAAAAATGTCATTTATGTGTTTTCACATATTCAGTAGGTAGAACTTAATTTTTCATGCATTAAAATGGTACATGTGCATAGATTTATTTTTTCTGATAATTTTTCATATATAAATTATTTCAATCTGAGCTATGGTTGATTTTCTATGATTTCTTGAAGTTTAAGCATTTTTTGGAATTTCTTGAATTATTTTTAATCCAGGAAACTGTTAATTGCGTCAGCATGACAACTACATGATGTTAGCAGGTCAACTAGTGCTGACCAGGGTCAAACCTGACCGATGGGGCCCACTGGTCAGTGCCCTGTTGGTTAAACCCGGTCAAATCCAGCGTTGACTGGGTTTGACCCCACGGTAGGGCCCACTGTCAGTGTTCAGTGAGGTGACTAATGAGGGGGGGTAGTCCTAATGACCGTGCCATGTTGGCGGTCGCCGGAGTTCGGCCGGCGGCGACCAAACCTGCGGCGGAAACACGCCGGAGTTCCGCTATAGGCTGCGGCTGGACGCGCGGAGACCACCGGGGAGTAGCCCATGCTTGCCCGCATTCAGGGGAGCAGGTGGGAGGCCGCAGGGGCGCCGGACCTCACCGGAAAGGAGCTCATGGCGGTGGTTGAAGCATGGCCAGGTTCAGGTGGGGTGCTGCGGTGCACGGCAGGAGCTGCGAGCGGCGGCGTTGGTCTTCTGGGAGTCTGCTGAGCACGGTGACACACGCGGGCATGAGCTGCAGTGGCCCTGGCCACGACAGCGACATGGCCGGCGGTGGGACGCTCGCGGGCACAACGGTTAGCAGGGCTACGACACGACAGACACCACGAGGGGGGAGGGGGACAACGAAGGAGCTTACAGTGGGTGCCAAAGGACAATAACATAACAAACATGCAACTCAAACCAACCATAGCAATTCACCAATTAACCCAGAGGACAAAAATAATATACTTAGATATAATAGCAATGAAGCAAATCATTGGATAATAATTCATAGTGTCAAGAAACATGTTCAAGTAGGGGATTACAGAGGTTTGCGGGAGAGTGGACCATTCCATAGAGAGGGAGAAAGGTGATGGAGGTGCTGATGAAGAAGACGAATTTGATGGAGACACGGTGGCACTCCCGCACCACCGCGAGAGAGGGGAGAGAGGCCCCCTTCTTCTTCTTCTTCTTCTTCTTCGGCCTCTCCCTTAGATGGGGAGAGGATTTCCCCTCTGGTCCTTGGACTCCATGGCCTCCGGGGGGCGAGAGCCCCCTAGATTGGATCTTGGTTTTGGTGGAACACTTTTCTGGGCGCTGGAATTCTGAGTTCCGTCACAATCGGAATTGATTTTTATAGCTCTTTTCTTGGGAAAATTCATAAAAAATAAGTCTTTTTGCCAACTTTGTGTTCAAGCAGCAGAAGTAAAATTGTGATTTTATCGGACCCACAAGGTTGGTTAAACATTATGTACTTTTTGTCATGAAAAAATTCTAAAAATCCCCAAAACACTAGAAAATAGAAATTGGCATTTGGCACTAGATTAATATGTTAGTCCAATAAAAATAATATGAAAATGTACCAAAACCATATATAATTAATTAATGTGAATATAGCTTGAATACTTCAAAAATTATAGATACGTTGGAGATGTATCAACAAGCTCCCTTTCACAATCACTGAAATCCTCGAGAGCTACAAAAAAAAGATACCAACAAAAGAAAAATGTCACATGAAACATACTTGGTGTGGTAATAATTATTTAAAAAACAAAAGAAAATCAACAACTTACCAACCCAGGGTAAAGGGAGCAACGAATCTTCAGCACGATAAAAATCAACACCAAGGAACATGTCGCAGTGCTCTAGTATAAGAGTCATTGTATCATGATGACGAAGTCCATAATCAATGACCAATTTCTCCCAGCCAGGACCATGGAATTTGCTACTGACCAGACCATGCTTGAACCTAACTCCATATAATACACCCTCATTAATGTGAAGGAAAAGTCCAGTATCCTTGCCCTTCCCCTCTCTGAATGGTTAAAGCCCTCAATGCTCAATGTATTGAGCAAGATGAATCCTAACATTGCACGAAACATACTGCACAAGAATGAAACACAAATAAATGAAACATAAATTCTAAGTCTTTGCAAAAACATTGAAAAATATCAAAACTAGAACTAACTATGCATCACCACACTTTTTACAAACAATTTCAACCCAAGAAATTGCTAAACTTACCACACGCCTCGAACACCACTGATACGTCTCCAATGTATCTATAATTTTTTATTGTTCCATCCTATTATATTATCTGTTTTGGATGTTTTATATGCACTAATATGCTATTTTATATTATTTTTGGGACTAACTTATTAACCTAGAGCCCAGTGCCAGTTTCTATTTTTTCCTTGTTTTTGAGCTTCGCAGAAAAGGAATACCAAAGGGAATAAAACTTTCACGATGATTTTTCTTGGACCAGAAGACACCCCGGAGGCTTGGAGTTCAAGTCAGAAGAGCCGCGAGGCGGCGGCAAGGGGGGAGGGCGCGCCCTAGGGGGGCGCCGCCCTGCCTTGCCGCCTCCTCGGGACTCCTCTGACCTAACCCTTGGTTCTATATATTCACATATTTTTCCCAAACAACCAGAAGCATCCATGAAAATACTTTTCCACCACCGTAACCTTCTGTTCCCGTGAGATCCCATCTTGGGGCCTTTTCCGGCATCCTGTCGGAGGGGGATTCGATCACGGAGGGCATCTACATCAACCCTATTGCCCTTCCGATGAAGCGTGAGTAGTTTACCACAGACCTACGGGTCCATAGCTAGTAGCTAGATGGCTTCTTCTCTCTCTTTGATTCTCAATACCATGTTCTCCTTGATGTTCTTGGAGATCTATCCGATGTAATCTTCTTTTGCGGTGTGTTTGTCGAGATCTGATGAATTGTGGATTTATGATCAGCTTATCTATGAATATTATTTGAATCTTCTCTGAATTCTTATATGCATGATTTGATATCTTTGTATTTCTCTTCGAACTATTGGTTTGGTTTGGCCAACTAGATTGGCTTTTCTTGCAATGCGAGAAGTGCTTAGCTTTGGGTTCAATCTTACGGTGTCCTCACCCAGTGACAAAGTAGGGGTAGCGAGGCACGTATTGTATTGTCTCCATCGAGGATAAAAAGATGGGGTTTACATCATATTGCTTGAGTTTATTCCTCTACATCATGTCATCTTACTTAAGGCGTTACTCCGTTCTTTTTGAACTAAATACTCTAGATGCATGCTGGATAGCGGTCGATGTGTGGAGTAATAGTAGTAGATGCAGGCAGGAGTCGGTCTACTTGACACAGACGTGATGCATGTATTACATAATCATTGCCTTGGATATCGTCATAACTTTGCGCCTTTCTATCAATTGCTCGACAGTAATTTGTTCACCCACCGTATTATTTTCCTTCATGAGAGAAGCCTCTAGTGAAACCTATGGCCCCCGGGTCTATTTTCCATCATATTAATTTCCGATCTACTATTTTTCCATCTTTTATTTTCAGATCTATACACCAAAAAACCCAAAAATATTTATTTTATCTTTTGTTTAATTTTATCTATCTCTATCAGATCTCACCTTTGCAAGTGACCGTGAAGGGATTGACAACCCCTTTATCGTGTTGGGTGCAAGTGTTTGATTGTTTGTGCAGGTATTGGTGATTTGTGCTTTCTTCTCCTACTGGATTGATACGTTGATTCTCTAACCGAGGGAAATACTTATCTCTACTTTGTTGCATCACCCTTTCCTCTTCAAGGGCAAAACCAACGCAATCTCAAGAAGTAGCAGGAAGAATTTCTGGCGCCGTTGCCGGGGAGATCTATGCCAAGTCAAGACATACCAAGTACCCATCATAAAACTCTCATCTCTTGCATTACATTATTCGCCATTTGCCTCTCGTTTTCCTCTCCCCCACTTCTAAAATGATTTTCGAAAACATTTGCCTTCTTATTCACCCTTCTTCCGTTCGTCTTTTCATTTGCTTTTTGTTTGCCCGTGTGTTCCATTGCTTGCTTTGTCACGATGGCTCAAGAGAATACCAAATTGTGTGAATTTTACAATACTAATAACAATTATTTTATTAGTACTCCGATTGCTCCCGCCAGTAGTGCGGAATCTTATGAAATTAATGCCGTTTTGCTGAATCTTGTTATGAAAGATCATTTTTCCGGCCTTCCTAGTGAAGATGCCGCATCCCATCTGAATAATTTCGCTGAGTTGTGTGATATGCAAAAGAAGAAAGATGTGGATAATGATATTGTTAAATTGAAGCTATTTCTGTTTTCACTTCGAGATCGTGCTAAAACTTGGTTTTCATCTTTGCCTAAAAATAGTATTGATTCATGGAATAAGTGTAAAGATGCTTTTATTTCCAAGTATTTTCTCCCGCTAAGATCATCTCCCTTAGGAACGATATTATGAATTTTAAGCAACTTGATCATGAACATGTTGCACAATCTTGGGAGAGGATGAAATTGATGATACAAAATTGCCCTACTCATGGTTTAAATTTGTGGATGATCATACAATTTTTTATGCCGGATTGAATTTTGCTTCTAGAAATCTTTTAGATTCGACTGCGGGTGCTAATTTTATGGAAATTACTTTAGAAGAAGCTACTAAACTCCTAGATAATATTATTGTTAATTATTTGCAATGGCATACCGAAAGATCTGTTGGGAAACGTTGCATGGAAAACAAAGAAAATTCTACGCACACGCAAGATCTACCTAGGAGATGCACATCAATGAGAGGGGAGAGTGTGTCTACGTACCCTCGTAGACCGGAAGCGGAAGCGTTTCACAACGCGGTTGATGTAGTCAAACTTTCTTCGCGATCCAACCGATCTAGTACCGAACGTTTGACACCTCCGCGTTCAGCACACGTTCAGCTCGGTGACTTCCTCCGCCTTCTTGATCCAGCAAGATGGTGAGGTAGTAGATGAGTTCCGTCAGCACGACGGCGTGGTAACGGTGATGGTGAAGTGATCTCTACAGTGCTTCGCCTAAGCACTACGAAAATATGACCGGGGGTGTAAACAATGGAGAGGGGCGCCGCACACGGCTAACAATTGATATGGTGTGTGCTAGGCGCCCCCTCCCACGTATATATAGGTGGGAGGGAGGGAGGAGCAGACAAAGGAGGCGGCCAAGTAGGAGGAATCCTACTTGGGGTCCCTCCCAAGCCGCGCCCCCTCTTTCCTTATTTGGAGTGCAGGGAAAGGCAGGGGAGGGTGCCCCCCTTTCCTTTTTCCCATGAGAGGGAAAGGCAGGAGGAGCTAACTCTCCCCCTTTTCCTTCCCTAGGTCTAGCCAAGATTGGGAGGCGCCCCCTTGTGGGCTGGTCTATCCCCCCCTTTGGCCCATAAGGCCCGGAACCCCTTCCGGTGACCCGATTCCTTCCTATTACGTCCCGAAACACTTCAGTTGTCCAAATACCATCATCCTATATATCAATCTTTACCTCTTGACCATTTTGAGACTCCTCGTCATGTCCGTGATCTCATTCGGGACTCCTAAAAATATTCGGTCACCAAAACATATAACTCATATAACACTATATCGTCAACGAACGTTAAGCGTGCGGACCCTACGGGTTCGAGAACTATGTAGACATGACCGAGACACCTCTCCAGTCAATAACCAGTAGCGGAACCTGGGTGTCCGTATTGGTTCCTACATATTTTATGAAGATCTTTATCGGTCGAACCGTTATGACAACATACGTAATTCCCTTTGTCCATCGGTATGTTACTTGCCCGAGATTCGATCGTCTTTACCTTCATACCTAGTTCAATGTCGTTACCGGCAAGTCTCTTTACTCGTTCCGTAATACATCAGCTCGTGACTAACTCCTTAGTCATTTGCTTGCAAGCTTATGATGTGTATTACGGAGAGGGCCCAGAGATACCTCTCCGATACTCGGGGTGAAAAATCCTAATCTTGATCTATGCCAACTCAACAAACACCTTTGGAGATACTTGTAGAGCATCTTTATGATCACCCAGTTACGTTGTCATGTTTGATAGCACACAAGGTATTCCTCCGGTATCCGGGACTTGCATAATCTCATAGTCGAAGGAGTATGTATTTGACATGAAGAAAGCAATAGCAATAAACTGAGTGATCATTATGCTAAGCTAACGGATGGGTCTTGTCCATCACATCATTCTCCTAATGATGTGAATGCGTTATCAAATGACAACGCATGCCTATGGTTAGGAAACCTTAACCATCTTTGATCAATGAGCAAGTCTAGTAGAGGCTTACAAGGGACACGGTATTTGTTTATGTATGCACACATGTATTTAAGTTTTCGATCAATACAATTCTAGCATGAATAATAAACATTTATCATGAATAAGGAACTATAATATAAAATAACAACTTTATAATTGCCTCTAGGGCATATTTCCTTCAGTCTCCCACTTGCACTAGAGTCAATAATCTAGTTCACATCGCCATGTGATTAACACCCAAAGAGTATTAAGGAGTGATCATGTTTTGCTTGTGAGAGAAGTTTAGTAAACGGGTCTGTCACATTTAGATCCGTATGTATTTTTGGCAAATTTCTATGTCTAGAAAGCTCTGTATGGAGCTATTCTAGGTAATTGCTCCCACTTTCAATATGTATCCAAATTGAGACTCAGAGTCATCCGAATCGGTGTCAAAGCTTGCATCAATGTAACTCTTTACGACGAACTCTTTACCACCTCCATAACCAAGAAATATTTCCTTAGTCCTCTTAGGTAACTAAACATAATTTTGACCATTGTCGAGTGATCTACTCCTGGATCACTATTGTACCCCGTTGTCAAACTCATGGCAAGGTACACAATAGGTCTGGTACACAGCATGGCATACTTTATAGAACCTATGGCTGAGGCATAGGAAATGACTTCCATTCTCTATCTTCTGCCGTGGTTGGGTTTTGAGTCTTACTCAACTTCACACCTTGCAACACAGGCAAGAACCCTTTCTTTGACTGGTCCATTTTGAACTTCTTCAAAAACTTTGCCAAGGTATGTGCTTGGTGAAAGTCCTATTAAGCGTCTCGATCTATCCCCATAGATCTTGATGCTCAATATGTAAGTAGCTTCAACGAGGTCTTTTATCGAAAAATTCTTATTCAAGTATCCTTTTATGCTATCCAGAAATTCTATATCATTTCCAATCAACAATATGTCATCCACATATAATATCAGAAATGCTACAAATCTCCCACTCACTTTCTTGTAAATACAAGCTTCACCATAAGTCTGTATAAAACCATATGCTTTGATCACCTCATCAAAGCGTATATTCCAACTCCGTGATGCTTGCACGAATCCATAGATGGATCACTGGAGTTTGCACACTTTTTTAGCACCTTTAGGATCGACAAAACCTTCTGGTTGCATCATATACAACTCTTCTTTAAGAAATCCATTAAGGAATGCAGTTTTGACATCCATTTGCCAGATTTCATAATTATAAAATGCGGCAATTGCTAACATGATTCGGACGGACTTAGGTATCGCTACGGGTGAGAAAGTCTCATCATAGTCAACACCTTGAACTTGTTGAAAACCTTTCGCGACAAGTCGAGCTTATGTAGAATGTAACATTACCATCAGTGCCAGTCTTCTTCTTGAAGATCCATTTATTCTCAATGGTTTGCCGATCATCGGGCAAGTCCACCAAAGTCCACACTTTGTTCTCGTACATGAATCCTATCCCAGATTTCATGGCCTCAAGCCATCTATCGGAATCTGGGCTCATCATAGCTTCTTCATAGTTCGTAGGTTCGCCATGGTCTAGTAACATGACTTCCAGGATAGGATTACCGTACCACTCTGGTGCGGAACGTGCTCTGTTCGACCTACGAGGTCCAGTAGTAACTTGATCTGAAGTTTCATAATCATCATCATTAGCTTCCTCTCTAGTTGGTGTAGGCATCACGGGAACGGATTTCTCTGATGTGCTAATTTACAAATTGAGATAAGGTACAATTACCTCATCAAGTTCTACTTTCCTCCCACTCACTTCTTTCAAGAGAAACTCCTTCTCTAGAAATGTTCCATTCTTGGCAACAAAGATCTTGCCTCCGGATCTGTGGTAGAAGGTGTACCCAATTGTTTCCTTAGGGTATCCTATGAAGACGCACTTCTCCGATTTTGGGTTCGAGGCTGAAGTCTTTTGACATAAGTGTCGCAACCCAAAATTTTAAGAAACGACAGCTTAGGTTTCTTGCCAAACCATAGTTCATACGGTGTCGTCTCAGCGGATTATATGGTGCCCTATTTAACATGAATGCAGCTGTCTCTAATGCATAACCCCAAAACGATAGTCGTAAATCGGTAAGAGACATCGTAGACCGCATCATATCTAATACAATACGGTTATGACATTCTGACACACCAGTACGCTGTGGTGTTCCAGGTGACGTGAGTCGCGAAACAATTCCACATTATTTTAAATGAAGGCCCAACTCGTAACTCAAATATTCGCCTCCGTGATCATATCATACAAACTTTATTTTCTTGTTACGATGATTCTCCACTTCACTCTGTTATTTTTTGAACTTTTCAAATGTTTCAGACTTGTGTTTCATTAAGTAGATATACCCATATCTACTCAAATCATATGTGAAGGGCAGAAAATAACGATATCGGTATGTATTATTTCCAATAAGTCATTAGCACAATCCATTGTTCCGGAGAATGGAGTTTTAGTCATCTTGCCCATGAGGCATGGTTCGCAA
This sequence comes from Triticum aestivum, assembly GCF_018294505.1. NCBI lineage: Eukaryota > Viridiplantae > Streptophyta > Magnoliopsida > Poales > Poaceae > Triticum > Triticum aestivum. The sequence continues at coordinate 121,499,014 of NC_057805.1, forward strand.
GTATCAAATGATTCATAATCAAGTGATTCCAAAAGTCTATCTGCATGGAGTTTCTTCATGCGCTTTACACCAATATGACCTAAACGGCGGTGCAACCAGTACGTTGCACTATCATTATTAACTTTGCATCTTTTGGCATCAAAATTATGAATATGTGTATCACTACGATCGAGATACAATAAACCATTCACATTGGGTGTATGACCATAGAAGGTTTTGTTCATGTAAACAGAACAACAATTATTCTCTGACTTAAATGAATAAACGTGTTGCAATAAACATGATCTAATCATATTCATGCTCAATGCAAACACCAAATAACATTTATTTAGGTTCAACACTAATCCCAAAGGTAGAGGGAGTGTGCGATGGTGACCATATCAACCTTGGAATCATTTCCAACAGACATCGTCACCTCTCTTTTAACTAGTCTATGCATTTTCTCATGTTTCGAGTTACTAATCTTAGCAACTGAACCGGTATTAAATACCCAGGGTGTCGGTGTGGAACGACACATATGGGATCACAAGAATCCCTACTACGGTTGCTGGGGCGCAGGGTTGCGAGAAGAGCAGGATTAGTAATCAGCACAAGGATCGTTTACCCAGGTTCGGGCCGTGAGGATGCATAAAACCCTAGTCCTGCTTTGGTGGCTGTATTTCAGAGAGTTCTTGAGCTCTCGAACTAGCTATGGTGGGTGCGTGGTTCCAAAGAGCCGAATCCTCCTTCAGTACGCCATGTGCCTCCTTTTATAGTCGAAAGGGGTTGCCACAGTGGCACACAGGAGGTGGAAAGGCATATAGTGCTACGAGCTTATCGCTCGTATTACAGGACAAGACGCATTCAAAGCGCCGCTGAGGTGTCCCCTAGCTTTATCGGGGACGGGAGCGAGGCCCGTCCCGTCCGTCGCCGCTCCTCCTCGCTTCGACACGCGCCCTGGCCAGCAATGCGTGCGGCGCCATGTAGGAAGGCAGGCAGCTGAGGTGGCACGGTGGTAGGGTCTTCATGAAGATCTGCATGCCGCCACGCAGGCGCTTGATGAGTTGGCCTGGGAGCTGCATGTTGCACGCAGGTGCCTGCCCAACTGGTTGGGCTGGTAGCTGCATGCGAACGACGGTGGAGACTTGGCTGGTGCGGGCCTGGCAGTGGCCCTGCTGGCGTCCTTGGTGAGAGCCTTGCCGGGTGGCCCGGCAAGGGTCTTGCCGTGGCGCGCTGTCGTCCCCGGCAAGGATCTTGCCGGGGGTCTTGTGGCCCCCCTCGGCAAGGATCTTGCCGAGGACCTTGTCTTTTAATCCTAATCTGATCTTGAATATTCCTTGGTCTTGACAAAGATCTGCATGCCACCATGGAGGTGCCTCCCGAGCCCTAGTTCCAACGTGGTTGGTTGAGTTGGAACCCGTGGGCTCGAGGGTGGCTCACTCCGCTGGTGTGGGTGAGCCGCCCCGGCAAGGGTCTTGCCGGGGCTGCTAAGGCTGCGCCCGGCAAGGATCTTGCCGGGGGAACCTGCTTCGCCTCTCTGCTTCTTTGTTTTCTTGGCCTTGGCGTTGCCTTGGCTGTCTTGTACTTCGGCTTCTCTCTGGCTTCCCTCCCTTGCCCTGCTCCATGTGGCCGCGGTGCGCGGCTCTGACTGCCCGTGCACAAGTAAAGGGGTCAAAAGGAGAGCCCCTACTTTCGTACACCGACAGGAGCCCCCGAGTCTGGGCCACACATAAGCGCGACACGTAGTTGGGCCAGGCCCAAAACGGTGCGCGGGCAGGTGGGGCGGATTTTCACCGCAGTAACTCTTCGTCCGCTGCGCTTCCCCATGACCCGCGTTGAATGCGCGACGTGGGAAGGGGGCGTACGTGACGTGGGTGGCATGCGTGGGGCGGTTTCCGCAGGCATGCGTCACATCGCGATACAGGGGCGGCTCGCGCCTTCCCCATGAAGAGGGAGAGGCGTAAAGGCGCGGCCCATTTACTGAATGGGGCCGGGTTGCGGTCTTCAAGGCGTCCACACCCCACGATCACGGGGTGGGGAGAGGTCGCTTCACCCGTCCCCTCGGTTCTGCACGTCCGCCATGCGTCCTTTATGTGCCCGGGGTGGCAAAGCGGTGGAGGCGGGAAACCGGGCCGTCGCTGGTTGGGGCAGCGAGTCGGTCTTGATTCCCTGCGCCTCTGATGGCTGGATTGGCCGAGCGGGGCGGCCGAGCCCCGACCCCGTCCCTTTATAAGGAGAGGGGAGGGGGGATGGCATCCCGCATTCTTCTATCTTCTACCTCCTCCTGTTTCTGCTTCTTCCTCTCATCCGCCATGGAGAAAGGGAACCCCGGTCCCTCGATGGTGGCGGCGAGGGTCGCCGCTCGACAGCGTGTCCCTCCTCCTCCTGAGCCCACGGTGGTGGAGCCGGCCACGAGGGGAAGGGGGTGGGGGCGAGGCCGTGGGCGAAGCCGTGGCAGAGGTCGTGGTGCTCGGGGAAGAGGAGGACGGGACGGCGCGCCGTCCTCGCCCTCGCCAATGATGCCTTTCCCGATGGAGGGCCACGTTGGAGACCAGCCCTGCGAGTTCTTCATTAGGCTACGCCGGCCTCCGCGTCGCCGTCTTCGTCTTCCCGCCCCGTTTGCTCGGGAGATGGAGCGTGCCCCACCCCAGACCCTCAGGTTGCACATGAGGGGCAGTGGGAATGGGGGCACGCGGGTCGACATCGACTTCCCGGCTCCTCGGATCATGTACCTCCGCCGTGGGTGGAAGACGTTCGCTCGCATCCACAGCCTGACGGCGGGGCTCGTCCTCTACTTCAAATTAATGGAGGACGGGTTGTTCTCCGTCAAGGTCTTCGGAGAGTTTGGGACTCGCCTGAAGTGCTGCGTGGAGACCTCCTCCGACGGAGACTCCGACGATGGAAGCTCTTCCTTGAGCGAAAGTGACGAGGAGGACAGCGGGGCAGATGACGGGGACGAGTCCGACTAGGCGTCGGACGCCCCGCACCGGGGCGGGTGCGGCAGCTGCAGCATCTGACCTGGCCACTCCTCCGGCGGAGTTTTGTCGGGGAGGGGCCAGTTCCTTGAACTTCTCGGGGCCGTCTCCTTGGGCGGCTGGCGTTGGGAGGCCGCGGAAGAGGAAGAGGGCGGGCGGCAAGGCCGTCAACTCGGAGTACGCGGACACCGACGCCTTCGTCGCGTGTCCGGCGTCCTGCCGCCTCATCTTCCAGCTCCTTTCCCGGCACCGTCATCACCGGCCCACCCTTGGGTAGCCACCGAGGTGTTCTCTTGGTGCTTTCTGTTGCTCGTAGCTCGCCTAGGCGCCCCTTTTGCCCTTTCGCCTCCTTGACCTGCCTCCTGAGGAGAGGGACAAGAAAGGGATTACGGGCATCTGATCTCTTTTTTAGTTTGTAATCCCTCGGGCCTTCATTAAATTTAGAACTTGTAATCCCCTTGCTCATGTTTTTCATTCCGTACAGACTGTACCTGTGTGGGATGTTTTTAATGAAAAAGGGATGCTTGCCGGGTTTTTCATTCATGGGTAGACCCCGCGACAAGGAGCGAATCCTTGTTACTATTTAAGATAAACGTTTTTCGCCCGACAACAGGCCTTGCCGTCCCCCCCCCACTTCGCTCGACCATTCTCGCGCTCTTGGCGGAGGCAGGGATGAAGTGGGCTTAGGCTCCTCGTTCTATCTCCTTGCCGCCGTGGCTACAACCAAATCCGGACCCAGGAGATAATCCTTAGGTATAGGTAAAAAAGGGAGCACGGTAACCTGGAAATAAAACGAGGTTTCACATGCCCCAGTTCCGTTCCAAAATGCATGACAGAGGATGAAAGACTTATCTGGATCTGCAGCCCCCGGAAACCTTGTCTTGCCGCGGTTGGATCCTTGTACTTGCAGCCCCCGGCAACTCTGGTTTGCTGGGGTCGGAACGCCGGTCCGTTCCCTTTCTTCCAAGTAGCTCAGTAGAAGTGCCCATGTGCCCTGCGAACCAAAGGAGGACAGAAAAGAACAGAGAGACGCGCACTCGACCTCTAGGCTAGGGGTTAGTCGCCACTAAGCACTATCAACCCTAACCAAGGAAGAGACTCGACCTAGCATGCATGCTATAACTTAGGGCACCAGCTCTTCATTTATTTGTGCTCAGGGTCTGCGCCTGGCTTTGTACAAAGGGTTACATGCCTTGCCGGCAAGGCTTGTACAAAAGGTGGCTTGTCGGGTGGCCCGGCAAGCCGCGCCTTATGGGTAAAACTTGCAAAGATGCTCGATGTTCCAGGAGTTGCTCACTGGAATGGCATCTTCGGTCTCCAGGCGGACTGCGCCAGGCCTGGTGACTCGTATTACCCGATAAGGGCCTTCCCACTTCAGCGTCAACTTGTTGGAATTCTTGGCCGACTGAATGTGCCGAAGAACAAGGTCGCCTTCCTCAAAGCTTCGGGCATGAACCTTGCAGCTATGGTAGCGGCGCAAGGCTTGCTGGTAGCTTGCTAATCTCACAGCTGCCCGAAGATGATCTTCCTCAAGGAGCGTCGCGTCATCTTGCCGTAACTGCTCTTGCTCAAGCTCATCATAAGTGAGCACTCGAGGTGACCCGTATATGAGTTCCGTGGGGAGAACTGCCTCCGCCCTATATACTAGGGCAAAGGGTGTCTGACCGGTGGCTCGATTTGGCGTCGTCCTGATCGACCAAAGAACCGCCGGCAACTCATCAATCCAGCGCCTTCCGCTCTTGTGCAGCCTGTCAAAGGTCTTCGTTCTCAAGCCTCGCAACACTTCAGCATTCGCCCTCTCTGCTTGGCCGTTGCTCCGGGGGTGTGCCACGGAAGCAAAACAGACCTTGCTGCCAAGGTCTTGAATGTACTGCATTGAGGTGTGACTTGTGAACTACGTGCCGTTGTCGGTGATGACTCTGTTTGGCACACCAAAATGACAGACTAGTCCCTTGAAGAACTTGACGGCTGACTGTGCTGTCACCTTCCTCACTGGTTCCACCTCTGGCCACTTTGTGAACTTGTCGATTGCAACGTACAAGTACTCAAAGCCCCCGACAGCACGGGGGAAAGGGCCCAGTATGTCGAGCCCCCAGACCGAGAATGGCCAGGAGAGAGGGATCGTTTGAAGGGCTCGAGCTGGTTGATGAAGCTTCTTTGAATGGAACTGACACGCTTCACACTTGGTTACTAGTGTCGTCGCATCCTGGAGGGCGGTGGGCCAGAAGAAACCTTGCCGGAACGCCTTGCCGGCAAGGGCCCTTGACCCTATGTGGGAGCCACATATGCCTCCATGTATCTCTGCCAACAGCTCCAGTCCTTCCTCCCGGGGGATGCACTTCAATTTCACACCGTTCGGCCTTCTCTTGTGCAGGACGTCATCGACGAACTGGTACAGGGCAGACCGACGGGCTACTTTTTCCGCTTCTTCCTGCTCCTCCGAAAGTTCCCCTGTTTGGAGGAATCGGACAGTATGATGCACCCACGCCGGAGCCTGGGGCTAGACGGCAAGGACCAAAGGCATTTCCTCTGCCATGGGAGCGGCTGTCTCCACGGCCAGGGCTTGATGCCCTGCCGGAGTCAGTTGATCTTTGGCAGGCTCAGCGTCCACGGCGGCATCCTTGTCGGCAGCCCCAGGGGGCTCGGCGGGAAAGTACATGCCGGGATCTGACTTCCTCCGCTTGTTCCGCCCCGTTGATGGTTCGACGGATGGCTGAGTTAATCGGAGCAAAAAGGTACCTGGTTCCACGGGTAGGTTGAATGCAGCATGCTTCGACAGGTAATCGGCGATGTCGTTCTCCGCTTGGATACCATGAAAGTGCTCCTCCAGCTTCCTCACTTCATCTACGTAGGCCTCCATCAATGGGCTCTGGTGATCCTTGTTGACTTGTCTAACGACAAGCTGCGAGTCACCCCTGACGATGAGCTTCTTCACCCCGAGGTCTGCCGCGATCCTGAGACCGGCAAGCAGCCCCTCGTACTCAGTGGTGTTGTTTGTGGACATCTCCCTGGGAAAGTGCATCTGGATCACGTACTTGAGGTGCTCTCCGGTGGGTGCGACAAGCAGCACACCGGCACTGGCGCCTTGCAGCGAGAAGGCCCCATCAAAGTACATGATCCAGTCGCGGTCCGCTTCCTTGCTGGGGAGAGCGGTCTCTTGGATTTCTTCGTCAGGTGTTGAGGTCCATTCCGCAATGAACTCTGCCAAGATTCTGCTCTGGATTTTTGAGGTACTTTCAAACTTCAACCCAAAGCTCAACAACTCCAAGGCCCATTCCACAATCCTTCCGGTTGCATCTGGGTTGTGCAGTATCCGTTGTAGCGGGAGGCGGATGACGATAGTGATCTCGTGGGTTTGGAATTAATGATGCAGCTTCCTCGAGGCCATAAGGAGGCCGAAGAGCAATTTATGCACACCGGAGTATCTCGACCTAGCCCCCTGCAAGAGGGAGCTGACAAAGTAAACCGGGTGCTACATCATCTTCTTCTTCTGCACCACTTCGCTTGACTGCGCGGGTGTTGCCCCGATGGCGTCAGACTCTGCCAGGGGCCTCGCCTTGCCGGCACCAGGTCCCGCCGGGGGAATCTTTGGCTCGCCGTCCGCTGGTTCTGCCGTCGCCACTGCCTCCTCGTTGACATCCCTCTGTCCCACCAGTGCGGCGCTGACCACTTGATTTGTTGCCGCTAGGTACAGCAGCAAAGGTTCTTGTGGCTTAGGCGCAACCAGTATTGGCGTGGAGGAAAGGTATTTCTTCAGATCCTGCAATGCCGCCTCGGCTTCTGGGGTCCACTCCATCGGGCCTGCCTTCTTCAAGATTTTGAAGAAGGGAAGGGTGCGCTCGGCGGACTTGGAGATGAATCGGCTCATGGCGGCGACGCAACCAGTGAGCCGACGCACATCCTTGATCTGCTTGGGCGCCTCAATCTATTCAATAGCCTTGATTTTGTCTGGGTTTGCCTCAATCCCGCACTACGACACAAAGAATCCAAGAAGCTTGCCGGACGAAACACCGAAGACACACTTCTTAGGATTCAACTTTAGGTTGATCTTGCGCAGGTTGGCAAATGTCTCTTCCAGATCTTGCACAAGAGTTGCCCCGTCCTTGGTTTTGACCACTATGTCATCCATGTATGCCTCCATATTTCTATGGAGCTGGGGTTCAAAACCAATTTGGACTACTCTTGCAAACGTCGAGCCAGCACTCTTCAACCCGAAAGGCATCCGTAAAAAGCAATACGTACCACATGGGGTGATGAATGTTGTCTTCTCTTCATCTTCTCTTGTCATGAAGATTTGGTGGTAGCCCGAGTAGGCATCGAGAAGTGACAGCAGATCACACCCGGCCGTGGAGTCGACAATCTGGTCGATGCGCGGCAACGGGAAGGGGTCCTTAGGACAAGCCTTATTGATATCTGTGTAGTCAATACACAACCTCCACTTCCCATTTGCCTTGCGCACCACTACCGGATTGGCCAACCACGTCGGATGGAGCACTCCTCTCACCAAACCCGCCGTCCTGATCTCCTCTGTGATGAACTCCTGCCTCTCCAGAGCCTGCTTTCTGACCTTCTGCTTGACGGGCCGTGCATGAGGACAGACAGCTAGGTGGTGCTCAATCACCTCCCTGGGAACACTGGGGATGTCGGATGCTTGCCACGCAAACACGTCGACATCGCCCACAGGAAGGTGACGAGCGCGCCTTCCTATTTGCTGTCGAGGGTGGAGCCTATGGTGAAAGCCCCTCCCGTGCCATCCTCCCTGACGGACACCTTCTTGGTCCGCGGTGGCTGAGCTCTAGATTTCTTGCTCTTTCCGTTAGAGCTCTCTGGCACGTCCTTGACGGTTGCACAACACTCCAAGGAGGTGCGCTTGCCGGAGTGGGTGTGAGAGGTCTTGTCGGGCTTCTTCTTCCCTCCCGGGGCTTCGGCGGCAGGAGCAAGTGCCTTGGCGGCGGCTGCTGCAACTGCTTCCCGGTAGAGTTGGTTGGTGCAAATCAGCGCGTCTTTCTTGTCGGAGGGGACGGAGATGATGGTCAATGGCCCGGGCATCTTTAGCATGTTGTAGGCGTAGTGCAACGCCGCCATGAACTTGGCTAGTGCCGGGCGGCCGAGGATCCCGTTGTAGGGCAAGGAGATCTCGGCCACGTCGAAGACGATCCTCTCCGTCCTGTGGTTCAACTCCCCTCCAAACGTCACGGGCAGCATGACCTTCCCCTTCGGCTGGCTCCTCCCCGGATTGACCCCCTGAAACGTGCCCGTTTCCTCGAGGTCTCCATCAGGGATTTGTAGCCTTCTGATCACGACGGGCGAGATCAAGTTCAGGCCGGCCCCGCCATCGACCAACATATTGTTCACCTTGAGGTTGCGTATTGTTGGCGAAACCAACATCGGCAAACACCCGACCGCGGTTGTGCGGTCAGGGTGGTCCTCGGCGTCAAATATGAGGGGCGTGCTGGACCACTTCAGCGGCTTCTGAGCGTCGAACGACGGCTCCGCTGCTGTAATCTCACGCGCCCACTGCTTGAGCTGGCGGTGAGAAGTATGCAGCAAGGCCCCACCGTCGACGCACATGGCCTGCGTGGCTTTCTGGAACTCTTGCTCGCCGGACTCGTCGTCCTCGTCATGATCATCATCTTCTTACTTCTTGTCACGGCCCCGGGCGGGCCTCTCTTGCTGGCTGTCCTTGTCGCGGCGGCCTCCTTGGCCACCACGCTTCTTGTCGGATCCCTCGGCACCGTCCTAGCCCTTCTCCTTGTCCCGCCTCTCATACTCGGCCTTTTGCTTCTCAGCAAGCAGCTCGACTTGCCGGTAGTTCTGGAGGTCGTGGCCCTTGGTGCGGTGGATCTTGCAGTACTGCTTGCCGGAGCTCCCTGGCTTGTCGGCAGCTGCTAAGGCCCGGCAGGCGACGCACCCGGCAATCTCCTTGCCTGGGTCATCTGCCTTGACCTTCTTGGCAGCGCCGGTGTCGTCAGATCCTTCAATGGAAAGCACGGCCTTGCCCTTGCGTTTCCTGTTGCGACGCCGGCCCTTCTTCGTCGGGGCGGCGGTGTCTTCATCAGTAGAGTCGGTTTCCGCATCGGTGTCTTCGCTGGGGTACTTCCATCCCTCTTCAGCCCGGGCGCACCTATCGGCCAGAACATAGAGTTCGGCCACATCTTTAACCTTGGTCATCGCCAGCTCCTCGCGCATCTTGCGGTTGCGCACGTTCTAATGGAACGCGCTAATCACAACGGCGGGATGAACGTCGGGGATGTTGTACTGCACCCGGCTGAATCTCTGAATCTACTTGCGCAGGGTTTCCCCTTCCTTCTGGGGAATGATATGCAGATCACTGGCCTGGCCATGAGCTTGGTGGCCTCCAGTGAAGGCGCCAACGAACTCATGGCACAGATCCGACCAAGAAGAAATGGAATCCGCCGGCAAGTGCATCAACCAAGACATAACATTGGGCTTCAGTGCCAACGGGAAGTAATTGGCAAGCACCTTGTCGTCGCGAGCTCCGGCAGCCTGCATCGCGATGGTGTAGATGCTGAGGAACTCAGACGGATGGGTCTTGCCAGTGTACTTCTCACCGACGTCGGGCTTGAACATGCGGTGGGACGGCCACTGGAACTGCCGCAGCTCGCGGGTAAAGGCTGGGTAGCCCACCTCGTAAGGTAGGCCACCGGAACCCCCCGGTGTTGGGTGGTCCATAGCGGGTCCCGCCCGCTTGTCCGACTGGTGGCGTGTATCACACCGGCGCTCGATAGTGGTTCGAGCATCGTCGTGAGCTCGTTCTCGAAGAACTTGGCGCTGGTCGCGGTGGGTCCGCGGGTCGGACGATGCTATAGAGATGTTATCACAAGCGTCGTCACAACGAGCCGACGCCCGCGGCGGCTGGCGAGGAGGGGGAGAGTGCACCGTGACCGCGGCACCCCCGGTCCTCCCAGCGCTGGCATGCGGCATCTCGCTGGAGCACCGGCCCGAGGGTCCCGCCGGCCGCGGATCATCTTTGTTGGCGACGGTGATGAGGCTTTTGATGGTGGCCCTCCACTCGTCGACCTTTTCCGCAGCAGGAGGGAAGTCGAGGAGTAGCTGCGCACGCGCCAAAGCTTCTGCTGGCGTGGGTGGCGGTGTCAGCTGCGTGGACCGTGGCGCGCTTCGACTTCTAACCACGTTAGAAGGAGCTCTATCACGACCCAGCGGCTGCGTGCCATTTTCGCCAGCACTTCAGCAGGCATGCTGAACTCCTTCGTCCCGCGGATGATGCACAGGGCTCTTCCCACGGCGGTGTCCAGGGTCACCGGTGTGGTGACGCTGCTCGTCGCGCACACCGTGGGAGGAGCGCGCAGTGGTCGCCGGCGTGGGCGTCCTGGAGGTTGCTGCGCCACCCGTGGGTGGCACAACGACACTCCAGGAGGGCCCCGCGCCGCCTGCGGGGGGCCCAGCCCCGTCTTTGGATTTGGTGGCGTGCGGCCCGTCGCCTGGCGCACGAACGGCGCCGCTCGCTAGGCTCAGACTGCCAGGGCGATGCTGGTGCTCACGGACCACGGCTCGGGTTCAGTCCGCGACTGGGCCGCTGCTCGCTCGCCCTGGCACGGGCCGTTCGGCCCCCGACGAGCCGATCGCCGTGGTCGTCTTCTTCTTGGGAGCCATGGCGATGAAGAACCGCTAGGCTAACTACTAGACCAGATTCTCACAATTGCACCCCCTACCTGGCGCGCCAAACATGTCGGTGTGGAACGACACCTATGGGATCACAAGAATCCCTACTACGGTTGCCGGGGCGCAGGGTTGCGAGAAGAGCAAGATTAGTAATCAGCACAAGGATTGTTTACCCAGGTTCGGTCCGCGAGGATGCGTAAAACCCTAGTCCTGCTTTGGTGGCTGTATTTCAGAGAGTTCTTGAGCTCTCGAACTAGCTATGGTGGGTGCGTGGTTCCAAAGAGCCGAATCCACCTTCAGTACGCCATGGGCCTCCTTTTATAGTCTAAAGGGGCTGCCACAGTGGCACACAGGAGGTGGAAAGGCATATAGTGCTACGAGCTTATAGCTCGTATTACAGGACAAGACGCATTTAATGCACCGCTGAGGTGTCCCCTAGCTTTATCGGGGACGGGAGCGAGGCCCGTCCCGTCTGTCGCTCCTCCTCCTCGCGTCGACACGTGCCCTGGCCAGCGATGCGTGCGGCGCCACGTAGGCAGGAGGGCAGCTGAGGTGGCGCGGTGGTAGGGCCTTCACGAAGATCTGCATGCCGCCACGCAGGCGCTTGATGAGTTGGCCTGGGAGCTGCATGTTGCACGCATGTGCCTGCCCAACTGGTTGGGCTGGCAGCTGCATGCGAACAGCGGTGGAGACTTGGCTGGTGCGGGCCTGGCAGTGGCCCTGCTGGCATCGTTGGTGAGAACCTTGCCGGGTGGCCCGGCAAGGGTCTTGCCGTGGCGCGCTGTCGTCCCCGGCAAGGATCTTGCTGGGGGTCTTGTGGCCCCCCTCGGCAAGGATCTAGCCGAGGACCGTTGTCTTTTAATCCTCATCTGATCTTGAATATTCCTTGGTCTTGACAAAGATCTGCATGCCACCATGGAGGTGCCTCCCGAGCCCTAGTTCCAACGTGGTTGGTTGAGTTGGAACCCGTGGGCTCGAGGGTGGCTCACTCCACTGGTGTGGGCAAGCCGCCCCGGCAAGGGTCTTGCCGGGGCCGCTGAGGCTGCCCCCGGCAAGGATCTTGCCGGGGGAACCCGCTTCGCCTCTCTGCTTCTTTTTTTCTTGGCCTTGGCGTTGCCTTGGCTGTCTTGTACTTCGGCTTCCCTCCCTTGCCCTGCTTCGTGTGGCCGCAGCGCACGGCTCTGACTGCCCGTGCACAAGTAAAGGGGTCAAAAGGAGAGCCCCTACTTTTGTACACCGACACAGGGGTTACTACGAACACTAGTAAAATACACATCAATAACATGTATATCAAATATACCTTTGTTCACTTTGACATCCTTCTTATCCGCCAAGTATTTGGGGAAGTTCCACTTCCATTGACCATTTCCTTTGCAGCTGAAGCTCTCAGTTTAAGGCTTGGGTCCAACTTTGGGTTTCTTCACGGGAGTGGCAACTTGCTTGCCATTCTTCTTGAAGCTCTCTTTCTTTCCCTCGCCCTTTTTCTTGAAACTAGTGGTCTTGTTAACCATCAACACTTGATGCTCTTTCTTGATTTCTACCTTCACCGATTTCAACATCGCGAAGAGCTTGGGAATTATTTTTGTCATCCCTTGCATATTATAGTTCATCACGAAGTTCTAGTAGCTTGGTGATAGTGACTAGATAACTCTGTCAATCACTATCTTATCTAAAGATTAACTCCCACTTGATTCAAGCAATTGTAGTACCCAGACATTCTGAGTACATGCTTACTGGCTGAGCTATTCTCCTCCATCTTGTAGGCACAATATTTGTCAGAGGTCTCATACCTCTTGACATGGGCATGAATCTGAAATACCAATTTTCTGCTCTTGAAACATCTCATATGCTCCATGACGTTCAAAATGTTTTTGAAGTCCGGGTTCTAAGCCGCAAAGCATGGTGCACTAAACTATCAAGTAGTCATCATATCGCGCTTGCAAAATGTTCATAACGTCTGCATCTGCTCCTGCAAAAGGTTTGTCACCTAGCGGTGCTTCAAGGACATAATTCTTCTGTGCAACAATGAAGATAATCCTCAGATCACGGACCTAGTCCGCATCATTGCTACTATCATCTTTCAACTTAGTTTTCTCTAGGAACATATCAAAAATATATAGGAGCTATATCGCAAGCTATTGATCTATAACATAGATACGCAAAACTATCAAGACTGAGTTCACGATAAATTAAGTTCAATTAATCAAATTACTAATGAACTCCCACTTAAATTAACATCCCTCAAGTTATTTAAGTGATACATGATCCAAATCAAGTGGGAGTTCTTTAGTAATTTGATTAATTGAACTTAATTTATCATGAACTTAGTCCTGATAGTATTTGCAAATCTATGTTGTAGATCAATAGCTCGCGATGTAGCTCCCCTATAATTTTTATATGTTCCTAGAGAAAACTAAGTTGAAAGATGATAGTAGCAATGATGCGGACTAGGTCCGTGATCTGAGGATTATCCTCATTGCTGCATAGAAGAATAATGTCCTTGATGCACCGCTAGGTGACAGACCTGTTGCAGGAGCAGATGCAGACATTATGAACGTTTGGCAAGGTCGATATGATGACTACTTGATAGTTTAGTGCGCCATGCTTTATGGCTTGGAACCAGGACTTCAAAAATGTTTTGAACGCCACAGAGCATATGAGATGTTCTAAGAGCTAAAATTGGTATTTCAGACTCATGTCCGTGTCAAGAGCTATGAGACCTCTGACAAGTACTTTGCCTACAAGATGGAGGAGAATAGCTCAACCAATGAGCATGTCCTCAGAATGTCTGGGTCCTACAATCTCTTGAATCAAGTGGGAGTTAATCTTCCAGATAAGATAGTGATTGACAGAGTTCTCTAGTCACCATCACCAAGCTACTAGAACTTCATGATGAACTATAATGTGCAAGGGATGACGAAAACGATTCCCGAGCTCTTCGCGATGCTGAAATCGACAAAGGTAGAAATCAAGAAAGAGCATCAAGTGTTGATGGTTGACAAGACCACTAGTTTCAAGAAAAAGGGCAAAGGAAAGAAAGGGAACTTCAAGAAGAATGGCAAGCAAGTTACCGCTCCCATGAAGATGCCCAAAGCTAGACCCAAGCCTGAAACTGAGTGCTTCTACAGCAAAGGAAATGGTCACTGGAAGCGGAACTGCCCCAAATACTTGACGGATAAGAAGGATGGCAAAGTGAACAAAGTTATATTTGATATACATGTTATTGACGTGTACCTTACTAGTGTTCGTAGTAGCCTCTGGGTATTTGATACCGGTTTAGTTGCTAAGATTAGTAACTCAAAACGGGACTTGCAGAATGAACAGAGACTAGTTAAGGACGAGGTGACGATGTGTGTTGGAGGTAATTCCAAGGTTGATACGATCACAATCGCACACTCTCTCTACCTTCGGGATTAGTGTTGAACCTAAATAAATGTTATTTGGTGTTTGTGTTGACATGAATATGATTAGATCATGTTTATTGCAATACGGTTATTCATTTAGATCAGAGAATAATTGTTATTCTGTTTACATGAATAAAACATTCTATGGTCATACACCTGATGTAAATGGTTTACTGAATGTCGATCGTAGTGGTACACATATTCATAATATTGATGGCAAAAGATGCAAAGTTGATAATGATAGTGCAACATACTGGTGTAAAGCGCATGAGGAAACTCCATGTGGATAGACTTTTGGAATCACATGATTATGAATCATTTGATACTTGTGAACCATGCCTCATGGACAAGATGACTAAAACTCTGTTCTCCGGAACAATGGAGCGAGCTAATGACTTATTGGAAATAATACATACCGATGTATGCGGTCCGATGAGTGTTGAGGCACGCGGCAGGTATCGTTATTTTCTAACCTTCACAGATGATTTGAGTAGGTATGGGTATATATACTTGATGAAACACGTCTGAAACATTTGGAAAGTTCAAAGAATTTCAGAGTGAAAGTGGAAAATCATCGTAACAAGAAAATAAAGTTTCTACGATCTGATCACGGAGGCGAATATTTGAGTTACGAGTTTGGCCATCATTTAAAACAATGTGGAATAGTTTCACAACTCACGCCACCTGGAAAACCACAGCGTAATGGTGTGTTCGAACGTCATAACCGTACTTTATTAGATATGGTGCAATCTGTGATGTCTCTTATCGATTTACCACTATCGTTTTGGGGTTATGCATTAGAGACAGATGCATTCACGTTAAATAGGCTACCGTCTAAATCTGTTGAGACGACACCATATGAACTGTGGTTTGGCAAGAAACCTAGGCTGTCGTTTCTTAAAGTTTGAGGTTGCGACACTTCGTAGGATACCCTAAGGAAACAATAGGGTACACCTTCTACCACAGATCTGAAGGCAAGATCTTTGTTGCCAAGAATGGAACCTTTCTAGTGAAGGAGTTTCTCTCGAAAGAAGTGAGTGGGAGGAAAGTAGAACTTGATGAGGTAATCGTACCTTCTGTCGAATTGGAAAGTAGCACATCAGATAAATCTGTTCCCGTAATGCCTACAGCAACTAGAGAGGAAGCAAATGATAATGATCATGAAACTCAAAATCAAGTTGCTACTAAACCTTGTAGGTCAACCAGAGCACGATCCGCCCTAGAGTGGTACGGTAATCCCGTTCTGAAAGTCAAGTTATTAGACCAAGGCGAACCTATGAACTATGAAGAAGCTATGATGAGCCCAGATTCTGACAGATGGCTTGAGGCCATGAAATCTGAGATAGGATCCATGTATGAGAACAAAGTGTGGACTTTTGTGGACTTGCCTGATGATCGGCAAGCCATAGAGAATAAATGGATCTCCAAGAAGAAGACTGACGTTGATGGTAATGTTACTGTCTACAAAGCTCGACTTATCGCAAAAGGTTTTCGACAAGTTCAAGGGGTTGACTACGATGAGACTTTCTCACCCGTAGCGATGCTTAAGTCCGTCCAAATCATGTTAGCAATTGCCGCATTTTATAATTATGAAATATGGCAAATGGATGTCAAAAACTGCACTCCTTAATGGATAGTTGTATATGATGCAACTAGAAGTTTTTGTCAATCCTAAAGGTGCTAACAAAGTGTGCAAACTCCAGCGATCCATCTATGGACTGGTGCAATCATCTCGGAGTTGGAATATACTCTTTGATGAGGTGGTCAAAGCATATGGTTTTATACAGACTTTTGGTGAAGCCTGTATTTACAAAAAAGTGAGTGCGAGCTCTGTAGCATTTCTAATATTATATGTAGATGACATATTGTTGATGGGAAATGATATAGAATTTTTGAATAGCATAAAAGGACACTTGAATAATAATTTTTCTATAAAAGACCTCTGTGAAGCTACTTACATATTGGGCATCAAGATCTATAGGGATAGATCGAGACGCTTATAGGGCTTTCACAAAGTATATACCTTGGATTTTTTTTGAAGAAGTTCAAAATAGATTGGTCAAAGAAAGGCTTCTTGTCTGTGTTGCAAGGTGTGAAGTTGAGTAAGACTCAAAACCCGACCATGGCAGAAGATAGAGAGAGAATGAAAGTCATTCCCTATGCCTCAGCCATAGGTTCTATAAAGTATGCCATGTTGTGTACCAGACCTATTGTGTACCTTGCCATGAGTTTGGTAAGGGGGTACAATAGTGATCTAGGAGTAGATCACTGGACAACGGTCAAAATTATCCTTAGGTACCTAAAGAGGACTAAGGAAATATTTCTCGGTAATGGAGGTGACAAAGAGTTCGTCGTAAAGGGTTACGTCGATGTAAGTTTTGACACTGATTCGGATGACTCCGATTCTCAATCTGGATACATATTGAAAGTGGGATCAATTAGCTAGAGTAGCTCCTTGCAGAGCATTGTAGACATAGAAATTTGCAAAATACATATGGATCTGAATGTGGCAGACCCGTCGACTAAACCTCTCTCACAAGCAAAACATGATCACATCTTAGTACTCTTTGGGTGTTAATCACATGGCGATGTGAACTAGATTATTGACTCTAGTAAACCCTTTGGGTGTTGGTCACATGGAGATGTGAACTATGGGTGTTAATCACATGGCGATGTGAACTGTTGGTGTTAATCACATGGCGATGTGAACTAGATTATTGACTCTAGTGCAAGTGGGAGACTGAAGGAAATATGCCCTAGAGGCAATAATAAATTTTATATTTTATATTTCCTTATTCATGATAAATGTTTATTATTCATGCTAGAATTGTATTAACCGCTTTGTTCGCTCCCGCGCACGTGGCCTCACCTGCCGCTGCTCGCCCGCCGCGCTCACGTGCTGCTGCCGCCGCCCCACGCCTATTGTTGTTTCGCTGCTCCGCCGCTTCTACTCGCTGCTGCTAGCTGCTTGTCGCTGCCGGCCCGCTCGTCGTTGCTTCCCCTGGCCGCCTGCCTGCAGCACTGCCGCTGCGCTCCACCGGCGCCCATGCATCGATCGGCCCGCCCGCCGCGCCCCCCGTCAGCCTCCCCGCGCCCACGCCGGCTCCATCCCGCAGCCCTGGCTTCGCCTGCTCCCGGCGAGCCCCGCGCTCGGCCGTCGTCGCGCCCCTGTGCACTCCGCCTGCACCGCTGCGTCCCTTCCCCGCTCGCACCACGCCCTCCCCAGTGCGCGCTGGCCGCCGGCCAATCGCCGACCACGCTCCGGCCGGGGCCTCGCCCACGGCTGTGTGTGCGTGAGCGTGTGTGGCCGGCTGTGCCCCTGACCACTAGGGCCACACCCCGGATAAGAACGAAAAAGGGATAATTAATAATATTATTAGTCAAATTAATTAATTAATAACTTAATCAACTAAAATTAATTAGTCAAATTAAACTATTAGGATTAGTCAAAACAGAGAATGACAGGGGGCTCCACCCCGGTTGACCAGTCAAGCGTTGACTGGTCAACTGGTCCCCCCTGGCCCACCTGTCAGCCACAATGTACCCTGCTGGGTACACTTTGTGGGTGCACTTAGCATTTTGTCATTTATTTTTAAATTAATAATATTTCGGAAACTGATTTAAAACTTTGAAAAATTAATACAAGATATACCGTAAGTCACATGAAAATACTTTGTACATGAAAGTTGCTCGGAACAACGAGATGAATCCAAATACGCAACCCGTTCGTCCGCCACACGTCCCTAGCATAGCGAACATGCAATCGCCCCCTCCATTTCATCTGTCCAAAAATGCCAAACACCGGGAACACTTTCCCTGATGTTTCCCCCCTTCGCCGGTAGCACCTAGTATCCCGTTAGGTCACCCCTAGCACCGCGTATTGCCATGTTATGATTTGTGGTGCTTTGATTGCTCTGTTATTTATTGTGTTCCCCCTCCTTTAATTCTTTCTGGTAGACCCGAGACCGCGGTTGAACCAGTGATCGACTACTTCACCTTCGAGGGTTTGTTTCTGCCTACAGAGCAACCAAGCAAGCAACCCCCCATTGATCGACCAGATATCGCCCACTCTCTTCTCTCTTATTCTTGCATTAGGTTTGCTACTGTTGTTGATTCGATAGCTCCTATTCTGTTGCATAGCTTGTCATTGTTGCTACAATTGTTGATACCTTTACCTGCTATCCTAAATGCTTACTATAGGATGCTAGTATTTCATCAGTGGCCCTACATTCTTGTCCGTCTGCCATGCTATTCTATCAGGCCGTGATCACTCGGGAGGTGATCACGGGTATATCCTTACATACATATTATACATGATTCATCATCTGACTAAAGTCGGGTCGGCTCGTCGAGTACCCGCAAGTGATTCCAGTGTGGGGGCTAAAAGGACAGGTGGTTCCATCCTGGTAGTGGTGGGGCTGGGTTCCCGACGGCCCCCGACCGCTACTTTGTGGCGGAGCGACAGGGCAGGTTGTGACCACCTAGGAGACAGGTGGGCCTAGTCCTAGTCGGCATCCGCGGGTGCTTCAAAATAACACGCTTAACGAGATCTTGGTATTTGATCCGAGTCTGGCTAGGAGCCTATACGCACTAAC
Source organism: Triticum aestivum (assembly GCF_018294505.1). Taxonomy (NCBI): domain Eukaryota; kingdom Viridiplantae; phylum Streptophyta; class Magnoliopsida; order Poales; family Poaceae; genus Triticum; species Triticum aestivum. The sequence goes on from NC_057805.1 coordinate 121,517,611, forward strand.
CAACTACGTGGGAACAGTTATGGGCACTCGACTTCGTGGTATCAGCCGAAGCCTTCTTGACGTCAGCGACTGAGCAGCGCATGCCGGGTTGGACCGTGTAATGCAACTTCCTTTGTAATGGAGGTTGCTAGGTCTGCTCACTGATACGTCTCCAACGTATCTATAATTTTTTATTGTTCCATGCTATTATATTATCTGTTTTGAATGTTTAATGGGCTTTAATATGCTCTTTTATATTATTTTTTGGGACTAACCTATTAACCGGAGGCCCAGTGCCAGTTTATGTTTTTTTTTCCTATTTTAGAGTTTCGCAGAAAAGGAATGGCAAACGGAGTCCAAACGGAATGAAACCTTCGCGATGATCTTTCTTGGACCGAAAGCAAACCAGAAGACTTGGAGTTGAAGTCAGGAACGCCACGAGGTGGCTAAGAGGCAGGAGGGCACGCCTAGGGGGGTAGCCGCGCCCCCACCCTCGTGGGCCCCTCGTAGCTCCACCGACGTACTTCTTCCGTCTATATATACTCTTATACCCTAAAACCATCAAAGGGAGCCACGAAATCACTTTTCCACTGCCGCAACCTTATGTACCCGTGAGATCCCATCTTGGGGCCTTTTCCGGCGATCTGCCGGAGGGGGAATCAATCACAGAGGGCTTCTACATCAACACCATAGCCTCTCCGATGAAGCGTGAGTAGTTTACCACAGACCTTCGGGTCCATAGTTATTAGCTAGATGGCTTCTTCTCTCTCTTTGATCCTCAATACAAAGTTCTCCTCGATGTTCTTGGAGATCTATTCGATGTAATACTCTTTTGCGGTGTGTTTGCCGAGATCCGATGAATTGTGGATTTATGAACAAGATTATCTATGAATATTATTTGGTTCTTCTCTGAATTTTTATATGCATGATTTGATATCTTTGCAAGTCTCTTCAAATTATCTGTTTAGTTTGGCCTACTAGATTGATCTTTCTTGCAATGGAAGAAGTGCTTAGCTTTGGGTTCAATCTTGCGGTGCCCTTTCCCAGTGACAGTAGGGGAAGCAAGGCACGTATTGTATTGTTTCCATCGAGGATAAAAAGACGGGGTTTATATCATATTGCTTGAGTTTATCCCTCTACATCATGTCATCTTGCTTAATGCGTTACTCTGTTCTTATGAACTTAATACTCTAGATGCATGCTGGATAGCGGTCGATGTGTGGAGTAATAGTAGTAGATGCAGAATCGTTTCGGTCTACTTGACACGGACGTGATGCCTATATTCATGATCATGCCTGGATATTCTCATAACTATGCACTTTTCTATCAATTGTTCGGCAGTAATTTGTTCACCCACCGTAATACATGCTATCTCAAGAGAAGCCACTAGTGAAACCTATGGCCCCCGGGTCTATTTTACGTCATATTAGTTTATCGTCAACTTGCCAATTTCTGTCGCCGTTCTTTTTATTTCTCAATCTTTACTTTCCAATCTATACAACAAAAATAACAAAAATATTTACTTTACTATCTTTATTAGATCTCACTTTTGCGAGTGACCGCGAAGGGATTGACAACCCCTTTATCACGTTGGTTGCAAGGTTCTTGATTATTTGTGCAGGTACTAGGTGACTTTAGCGTTGTCTCCTACTGGATTGATACCTTGGTTCTCAAAAACTGAGGCAAATATTTACGCTACTTTGCTGCATCACCCTTTCCTCTTCAAGCGAAAACCAACGCATGCTCAAGAGGTAGCACTCACCGGCCACCCTCGCAACATGCAGGTGCGCAATGGGCGATGGGCCTAGACCCCTTGCGCTTAGGATTTAGACCGGCGTGCCGACCTCTCTGTTGTGCCTAGGTGAGGATGCGACGTGTTGATCTTCCGAGGCTGGGCATGACCCACGAAAGTGTGTCCAGGCAGAGGGATCGAACGGGTTGGGTAATGTGGTGCACCCCTGCTGGGAAGTTTATCTATTCGAATAGCCGTGTCCCTCGATAAAAGGACGACCCAGAGTTGTACTTCGACCTCATGACAACTAGAACCGGATACTTAATAAAACACACCCTTTCAATTGCCAGATACAACCTGGTGATCGCTCTCTCATAGGGCGATAAGGAGAGGATCGCCGAGTAGGATTATGCTATGCGTTGATACTTGATGTTACACTTGCTACTCTCTCCTACATGCTTCAAGATGGAGGCAGCCAGAAGCGTAGTCTTAGATAGGACTAGCTATCCCCCTCTTATTCTGGCATTCTGTAGTTCAGTCCACAGATACTACCCATTCCATTGATACCAATGCATATGTAGTGTAGATCCTTGCTTGCGAGTACTTTGGATGAGTACTCACGGTTGCTTTGCTCCCTCTTTTCCCCCTTTTCCATTTTTCTCGGATGTTGCAACCAGATGATGGAGTCCAGGAGCCAGAGGATCCCGAGGATGTTTCTACGTGGATTCGGCTTCAAGGATTAGTTAGGAGGTCCCGGCAGGAGGCCTTGCCTTTTCGATCGTTGCTACATATGTGCTAGCCATCTTATGGTAACTTGTTTAACTTAATGTCTGTACTTAGATATTGTTGCTTCCGCTAACTTGTTATGATCGAGCACTTGTATCCGAGCCCTCAAGGCCCCTGGCTTGTATTATGATGCTTGTATGACTTATTTATTTTTAGAGTTGTGTTGTGATATCTTCCCGTGAGTCCCTGATCTTGATCGTACATGTTTGCATGTATGATTAGTGTACGATTGAATCGGGGGTGTCACAAGTTGGTATCAGAGCCAACTTCCTATAGGAATCCCCCTTCCAAACTCCTTGGCCGAAGTTGAGTCTAGTCACTGAAAAACTTTTACTAACATGGTTGTGTGGCTTACGGGCCCACGTCGCCATTGGGTGGTATTAGGATCTTTTGTTCCTCATCTATACTCTGGGACTCTGATCTCTTTTCTATTTGGGTTAAATGATTTTACTAACTCTGACTCTAGGTTCTCGTTATTACTTCCTTCCGGAGAGCCTCTCACTCCAGATGATTACTTGGTGCACCGAAGGATTCTGAAGATACTTTTTGATGTTCTCTAGAGACTTTGTGCCCATTGCTTTTGCAATTCCCTACCACCGAAATATCCCTATGGATAAATACATACACATGTTGTTCCTACTTCTATTCCTAGTTGATCTTGTTATTACAAGATACCCCGAAATTCTCTCTATTGATCCGAGAATACTTTGTGCCTACTGCCTTGTAGTTCTTGCCACATGAATACCCTCTACAGATAATTCCTCGCACTTACCGAGTATCCGCTCTTCCCCTGTTGTCCATATGATTCACAAGACACATTGAAATACTATCTGATCTTTTGGTAATCCCCTGCCCGCTATTGCTCTGCAATACTAGTATGCTTGCATTATGGTTGTGTTCCATATGACTAGCAATATTCATTAGTATCCTTTGTCATTATCATTTCGACTCCCTTGATTCAATATGTTGCAAATGCTCGCAATCCTCGATCATATTCTAGAATTCACCCTTCCGGCTCATACGTCATTTTAAACATGAGTTGGATCTCGACCAATCAAATTGCCATCGATTGTACCCTTAGCCTACTCAACTTATCCATCCTAATCAGAGTGTTTGCTTCTGATCCCTTGATTTGGAAATCATAATTCTTTCGCATTTGAGCTTTGAATTAGTTAGTGGTTTCTATAATCCAATGTCTTTGCATTGTTTCTTCCTCTGGTTGAGTACCGATGCTTACATCAGATCCCTTGAGGACCATCGGATCCTTTGTTGGATTTTATCCGACAACATCCTTCATATCCAATCACTTTGGAAGTTCTTTCCCTGATACATAATGCCATTGGTAAATCCTATTCTCTGATTTGGCCAACCATGCTCTGCTTTCGAGCTGGTGATATTTACTATTGAAGCTTGTGGTATATGTTTCCACGATGCTCCGATGGGTTGAACATATGCCTTCCTTAATATGTGTGAACTCAAAAGTTTTCACGAGTCATGCTCTTCTGGTATTTTGCCAAAGAAAATTTCAACACTACAACTTCATCGAACGCGAGAAGTGAATGAAAGGTTATGCATTGAAGAAGTGGGAGTCGACCTTGAACCTTGTGTTCATGCCCATGGACACGATGTAGATCCTATCATGGAAGCTTCTTGTAATAATAACTATTTCCATGGTATAATATCATCTGGTATCGGTGAATTGATCCATTGCAATCGTGGTTCCGACCACGTTCTCCTTTAAATACCATTTCCTGTGCAAGTTTAAGCACTTGTCTTATACAGGGCAATACCCCAGTGCAACCACTACTTTGATCTGTCGTCGAGTATTACCCCCTGGTATCTCTAGATTATCACGGAACCGCATAACTTCTTATGAGTTCTTCATCAAGTACTACATTCTCATCGATTCCAATTTTTCCTGGGTTCTGAGTGGTTAGTCACTCGAGTACCCCGATAACTGAACCGAGTCCGCACTACGGTTCAACAACTCTTAGTAATCTTCTTTACTTATGAGTTTGTACCCGATCGCGTCATTCCTAGCCTGTTTGGCTATATCATTATCATGATGATTTTAACTATGCTACCTGGTCCTTATTCCTGGAGCACAACTTTTGACGATGAGCTAACCTTATGTCGATCTTCCTCGTCATATCATTTCGCCTTGAACAGCCAGCTTGATTTTGAGTATGAGTCCTACCCTTGGTTCCAATAACCTTTCGCTTCATCATTCCCTTGACTTGATGTCATCTTCGATCGATTGCATCTTCATGAAATCTCTCGCCAAATGTGTCGTGATCATCATCAAAATTTTGACTCCTTCTAGTATACCTATCAAATTCAGGATGATAAGTGCCATCCTCGCCCCTTGGTAATTTGAGTTACCACCGACAACATCCTTACCTTCCTTTCATCACAAACCTATTCATGTTATGGATACAACTTGCTATCCATTCTTGTATTATGTGTTGCCTTGAAGTATTACTATCATTTATGTCAAGGATTGCTCCACCTCTTAAGAATTCTTGATATGGTGATACTTCTCACCATCACCATTCTTTCTTGGTCCCCGTGTTGATTCTAACCAGGATACCGACAACTAAACGGTGCTGTTTGGATTCTGCCCTTCTACTATTGCTTTGAAGTTGATGGTCGACCGTTCATTCTTAGACTAATGATTATTGAATCACCATTCTTACATTGATCATATTACGTATGCCCATATTTCGGACGCACCTTTCAACAAATGTTTAATTGTGTATGTCCTCGAGCATACATCATTATATTATACCATTTGATCTGACAAATATTATCTCCTTGTTCACATAATTGTGGAAATCCATCTTGTTGGGATTCTCGATAAATTGCCGTTGAGTCCATCATCCACATCCTCGTCTTCTCCTTGGTCTCTTATTTCGAAACTTGCTTCCATAATTCATTTCCCGAGAATCTTGCAATGTCATCTCATCAAATTGACTTGCGCCTTTTTCTTCTCAGGCATCCTGGGTCTGAGGTATCCTGACGCCAATCGAATCTGAACCTCGGTAAGATATGATGGTTGGAATATATTTCCAAGAGTTATAACATTGGTCTTTTATATGATCCGGTAAGGTGATGTCATGCCCAGCACACCTGGCCGTAGGACCTATTGTTATAGTTCCCTTTTTAGCAAGGTTAGCGATTCTTCCATGAGGAAATCGTCAGACTTATTCTATAAGTTGTCCCCAATGGATCCTTTGTGCATCTGAATTTTGACCCTTACTTGATGACCATGTCAATGCTATCTCAAAGCATGTATGTGGTACTCTGATCATCGATAAGAACATTTGAAGCACCATGCTAAATTTTGTTTATCAATTATTCAAACACTGTTGTTTGGGTAATTGATACGTCTCCGTCGTATCTATAATTTTTGATTGTTCCATGCCAATATTCTACAACTTTCATATACTTTTGTTGGCAACTTTTTATATTATTTTTGGGACTAACATATTAATCCAGCGCCCAGTGCCATTTCCTGTTTGTTGCATGTTTTATGTTTCGCAGAATATCCATATCAAACAAAGTCCAAACGGGATAAAAACAGACGGGGCTTAGTTTTGGAATATTTGGAAAATCTGGGAGAAAGATCAACGCGAAACGGTGTCCGAGGTGGGCACGAGGCAAGGGGCGCGCCTCACCCCCCTGGGCGCGCCCCTGACCCTCGTGGTCCACCTGTAAGGCGGTTGATGCCCTTCTTCATCCGCAAGAAAGCTATTTTTTGGTTAAAAAATCACGGCGAAGGTTTCAATCCAATCGGAGTTACGGATCTCCATATATAAAAGAAACGTTGCCAGGGCAGAATCCCAAAACGCAGAAACAGAGAGAGACAGAGAAACAGATCCAATCTCGGAGGGGCTCTCACCCCTCCCACGCCATGGAGGCCAAGGACCAGAGGGGAAACCCTTCTCCCATCTAGGGAGGAGGTCAAGGAAGAAGAAGACGAAGGGGCCCCCTCTCCCCTTCTCTTCCGGTGGCGCCGGAACGCCGCCGTGGCCATCATCATCACCGCAATCTTCACCAACAACTTCACCGCCATCATCACCAACTCTTCCCCCCTCTATTTAGCGGTGTAACCTCTCTCTTACCCGCTGTAATCTCTACTTAAACATGGTGCTCAACGCTATATATTATTTCCCAATGATGTATGGCTATCCTATGATGTTTGAGTAGATTCGTTTTGTCTTACGGGTTATTTGATGATCAAGATTGGTTTGAGTTGCATGTTTTATTATTGGTGTTTTCCTATGGTGCTCTCCGTGTAGCGCAAGCGTGACGGATTCCCGCTGTAGGGTTTGCAATATGTTCATGATTTGCTTATGGTGGGTGGCGTGAGTGACAGAAGCACAGACCCGAGTAAGTAGGTTGTTTGCGTATGGGATAAAGGGGACTTGATGCTTTAATGCTATGGTTGGGTTTTACCTTAATGATCTTTAGTAGTTGCGGATGCTTGCTAGAGTTCCAATCATAAGTGCATATGATCCAAGTAGAGAAAGTATGTTAGCTTATGCCTCTCCCTCAAATAAAATTGCAATAATGATTACCGGTCTAGTTATCGATTGCCTAGGGACAAATAACTTTCTCGTGACTAAAAGCTCTTCACTAAAACTAATTTAGTTGTGTCTTTATCTAAACAGCCCCTAGCTTTTATTTACGCGCTCTTTATATTCTTGCAACCCTATCCAAAAACACCAACAAAGTACTTCTAGTTTTATACTTGTTTTCGGTAAAGCGAACGTCAAGTGTGCGTAGAGTTGTATCGGTGGTCGATAGAACTTGAGGGAATATTTGTTCTACCTTTAGCTCCTCATTGGGTTCGACACTCTTACTTATCGAAAGAGGCTACAATTGATCCCCTATACTTGTGGGTTATCAAGACCTTTTTTTGGCACCGTTGCCGGGGAGCAATAGCGTGGGGTGAATATTCTCGTGTGTGCTTGTTTGCTTTATCACTAAGTAATTTTTATTTGCTGTTCTTAGTTGTTCTTTATCTTTAGTTATGGATATGGAACACGAAATACCAAAAAAAGGTGTACTTGCTACTCATGGAGATGGGGAACCTCCTAAAACCCTCGATGCTGGTTATGTGAAAGATATTATGTACTACTTAGATAATCCTGAGAAAACCCCATTCAACTATGTAATGGGAGTAACGTTGGATCAACGTGAATACTTTAGGGATTATCGCTTGACTCAAAAAGGGAAACTATTATGGAGAAATTCATATATTGAAGTGATATGCTCGGCAAGTATGCTTGAGTTATGATTATACTTGTTGCTCTGGATGAAGGCTCCACACCTTCCTTTTCATGCAAATTTAATGATAATAAAACCTTAGCTTCTTATGCTAATGGTATATATGATTACTATGATGTGGAACAAATAGAAGACTTTGTTGCTTTTATGGGTGCTTATGAAATTGAATCTATGTTTAAAGAGTTTGAAGATTTGATGATGCTGCTTATAGACCTGAAAAATTTAGCTATCCTCAAATATTGTTATGAGAATTATGAATACATTCCGATATTAATGCACTTATTGAGAAAGTCTCCGCTGTCCAAGAAGAGACTAATATTTTGCAAGAATCTATGGAAGAAGAAGTTGATGAAACTGTGAGCTCATTGGATGAAAAAGATGAGGAGGAGAGCGAAGAACAAAAGGAGGAAGAGCGGATTGATCACCCGTGCCCGCCTTATAATGAGAGTAACTCTTCAACTCGTACATTGTTTAATTCCCCTTCGTGCTTACCGAAGGATGATTGCTATGATGACTGTTATGATCCCTTTGATTCTTTTGAAATATCCCTTTTTGATGATGCTTGCTATGCTTGTGGCCAAGATGCCAATATGAATGCTCATGGAGATGAACTTGCTATAGTTCCTTATGTTAAACATGAAATAGTTGCTATTGCACCCACGCATGATAGTCCTATTATCTTTTTGAATTCTCCCGACTACACTATATCGGAAAAGTTTGTGCTTATTAAGGATTATATTGATGGGTTGCCATTTACTACTACAGATGATGATTTTGATGAGTATAATATGCATGTGCTTGCTGCTCCTACTTGCAATTATTATGAGAGAGGAACTATATCTCCACCTCTCTATGTTTCCTACACGATAAAATTGCAAGAAACTGTTTATACTATGCATTGGCCTTTACTTTGTGTGCATGAATTGTTCTTTTATGACATACCGATGCATAGGAAGAGAGTTAGACTTCATCATTACATGATATATGTTGCTTTGTGCTCACTACTAATTTACAAATCATTGCTAAATAAAATTGGCTTTGATATACCTTGGGGTCCGGGTGGATTCACTACTTGAGCACTATATGCCTAGCTTAATGGCTTTAAAGAAAGCACTGCCAGGGAGACAACCCGGAAGTTTTAGAGAGTCATTTATTTCTGTTGAGTGCTTTTATATAGTTTAAAAACAAAAAAATAAAGAGGGGAACCTAAAAATTTTCAAAAAGGAAAGTGAAAGTGAGAAAGACAAGCATTGTTGAAGTGGGAGAGCTCCTTGAACTTTGTTCATGCTCACGGAAACTTTGCGAATCTTGATTACAGAAACTTTTCAACAAAAATAATTATCCCCTTGTACAATTCCTTGTATTATAAAAATAATGTGCCAAGGTTTGCCTTTAGGATGTTTACAATGCTTGTTGGTTTGTACGGTGCAGGACAGAAACTTTGGCTGTAGTGCGCGATTTTTCATTTTTTACTGGAATGACAAATGGTTCTGATTCTTTTTGTACTGTCTTTATATACAAATTTTTTATTTTTCCTAATTTTGGAAGAATTTTTCAAGTATCAGAAGTATGGTCAATGTTCAGATTATTACAGACAGTTCTGTTTTAGACAGATTCCGTTTTTGATGCATAGTTTGCTTGTTTTGATGAAACTATCGATTTATATCAGTGGATTAAGCCATGAAAAGGTTATACTACAGTAGACACAATGCAAAAAAAAATATTAATTGGTTTGCAACAGTACTTAGAGTAGTGATTTTCTTTATTATATTAACGGATCTTACCGAGTTTTCTGTTGAAGTTTTGTGTGGATGAAGTGTTCGATGATCGAGAAGGTCTCGATGTGAGAAGAAGGAAGAGTGGAAAGAGCTCAAGATTGGGGATGCCCGAGGCACCCCAAGTAAATATTCAAGGAGACTCAAGCATCTAAGCTTGGTGATGCCCCAGAAGGCATCCCCTCTTTCTTCAACAAGTATCGGTATGTTTTCGGATTCGTTTCGTTCATGCGACATGTGCAAATCTTGGAGCGTCTTTTGCATTTAGTTTTCATTTTTATTTTATGCACCATGCTGGTATGAGATAGTACTTGGTTGATTTATAAGATGCTCTTTGCACTTCACTTATATCTTTTGAGTATGGCTTTATAGAATGCTTAATGTGCTTCACTTATATCATTTGAAGTTTGGATTGCCTGTTTTTCTTCACTTAGACAACCGCCATTTGTAGAATGCTCTTTTGCTTCACTTGTATTTGTTAGAGCGTGGGCATATCTTTTGTAGAAAGAATTAAACTCTCTTGCTTCACTTATATCTATTTAGAGAGATGATAGGAATTGGTCATTCACATGGTTAGTCATAAAATCCGACATAAAACTTGTAGATCACTGAATATGATGTGTTTGATTCCTTGCAATAGTTTTGCGATATAAAGATGGTGATATTAGAGTCATGCTAGTGGGTAGTTGTGGATTGTAGAAATACTTGTGTTGAGGTTTGTGATTCCCGTAGCATGCACGTATGGTGAACCGTTATGTAACGAAGTCGGAGCATGATTTATTTATTGATTGTCTTCCTTATGAGTGGCGGTCGGGGACGAGCGATGGTCTTTTCCTACCAATCTATCCCCCTAGGGGCATGCGTAGTAGTACTTTGCTTCGAGGGCTAATAAACTTTTGCAATAAGTATATGAGTTCTTTATGACTAATGTGAGTCCATGGATTATGCGCACTCTCACCCTTCCATCATTGCTATCCTCTTCGGTACCATGCATTGCCCTTTCTCACCTCGAGAGTTGGTGCAAACTTTGCCGGTGCATCCAAACCCCGTGATATGATACGCTCTGTCACACATAAGCCTCATTATATCTTCCTCAAAACAGCCATCATACCTACCTATCATGGCATTTCCATAGCCATTCCGAGATATATTGCCATGCAACTTCCATCATCATCATATACATGACTTGAGAATTTCTTATCATATTGCTTTGCATGATCGTAAGATAGCTAGCATGATGTTTTCATGGCTTGTCCGTTTTTTATGTCATTGCTACGCTAGATCATTGCACATCCCGGTACACCGCCGGAGGCATTCATATAGAGTCATATCTTTGTTCTAGATATCGAGTTGTAATATTGAGTTGTAAGTAAATAAAAGTGTGATGATCATCATTATTAGAGCATTGCCCCAGTGAGGAAAGAATGATGGAGACTATGATTCCCCCACAAGTCGGGATGAGACTCCGGACAGAAATAAAAAATTAAAAAAAGTAGAAGGCCCAAAAAAAGAGAGGAAAAAATGAGAGAAAAAGAGAGAAGGGGGCAATGTTACTATCCTTTTACCACACTTGTGCTTCAAAGTAGCCCCATGTTCTTCATATAGAGAGTCTCTTGAGTTATCACTTTCATATACAAGTGGGAATTTTCATTATAGAACTTGGCTTGTATATTCCAACGATGGGCTTCCTCAAATGCCCTAGGTCTTCATGAGCAAGCAAGTTGGATGCACACCCACTTAGTTTCAGTTTGAGCTTTCATATACTTATAGATCTAGTGCATCCGTCGCAAGGCAATCCCTACTCCTCATATTGACATCAACTGATGGGCATCTCCATCGCCGTTGATTAGCCGCGTCGATATGAGAATTTCACCTTTTTGTCTTCTCCACATAACCCCCATCATCATATGCTATTCCACCTATAGTGCTATACCCATGGCTTGTGCTCATGTATTGTGTGAGGGCTGAAAATGCTGAAGCGCGTTAAAAAGTATGAACCAATTGCTCGGCTTGTCATTAGGGTTGTGCATGATTTGAATATTTTGTGTGGTGAAGATGGAGCATAGCCAGACTATATGATTTTGTAGGGATAACCTTCTTTGGCCATGTTATTTTGAAAAGACATGATTGCTTTATTAGTAGGCTTGAAGTATTATTGTTTTTATGTCAAATGATAGACTATTGCTTTGAATCACTCGTGTCTTAATATTCATGCCATGATTAGATATATGATCAAGATTATGCTAGGTAGCATTCCACATCAAAAATTATCTTTTTTTATCATTTACCTACTCGAGGATGATCAGGAATTAAGCTTGGGGATGCTGATATGTCTCCGTCGTATCTATAATTTTTGATTGTTCCATGCCAATATTCTACAACTTTCATATACTTTTGTTGGCAACTTTTTATATTATTTTTGGGACTAACATATTAATCCGGCGCCCAGTGCCATTTCCTGTTTGTTGCATGTTTTATGTTTCGCAGAATATCCATATCAAACAAAGTCCAAACGGGATAAAAACAGACGGGGCTTAGTTTTGGAATATTTGGAAAATCTGGGAGAAAGATCAACGTGAAACGGTGTCCGAGGTGGGCACGAGGCAGGGGGGCACGCCCCTGACCCTCGTGGTCCACCTATAAGGTGGTTGATGCCCTTCTTCGGCCGCAAGAAAGCTAATTTTGTTAAAAAATCACGGAGAAGGTTTCAATCCAATCGGAGTTACGGATCTCCAGATATAAAAGAAACGGTGCCAGGGCAGAATCCCAGAACGCAGAAACAGAGAGAGACAGAGAAACAGATCCAATCTCAGAGGGGCTCTCGCCCCTCCCGCGCCATGGAGGCCAAGGACCAGAGGGGAAACCCTTCTCCCATCTAGGGAGGAGGTCAAGGAAGAAGAAGACGAAGGGGCCCCTCTCCCCTTCTCTTCCGGTGGCGCCGGAACGCCGCCGTGGCCATCATCATCACCGCAATCTTCACCAACAACTTCACCGCCATCATCACCAACTCTTCCCCCCTCTATTTAGCGGTGTAACCTCTCTCTTACCCGCTATAATCTCTACTTAAACATGGTGCTCAACGCTATATATTATCTCCCAATGATGTATGGCTATCCTTTGATGTTTGAGTAGATTCGTTTTGTCTTATGGGTTATTTGATGATCAAGATTGGTTTGAGTTGCATGTTTTATTATTGGTGTTGTCCTATGGTGCTCTCCGTGTAGCGCAAGCGTGACGGATTCCCGCTATAGGGTTTGCAATATGTTCATGATTTGCTTATGGTGGGTGGCGTGAGTGACAGAAGCACAGACCCGAGTAAGTAGGTTGTTTGCGTATGGGATAAAGGGGACTTGATGCTTTAATGCTATGGTTGGGTTTTACCTTAATGATCTTTAGTAGTTGCGGATGCTTGCTAGAGTTCCAATCATAAGTGCATATGATCCAAGTAGAGAAAGTATGCTAGCTTATGCCTCTCCCTCAAATAAAATTGCAATAATGATTACCGGTCTAGTTATCGATTGCCTAGGGACAAATAACTTTCTCGTGACTGAAAGCCCTAAAGAATCACTAGAAGCAAACCTCAATAAGTGGTCAATATTCTAAGAGCACACTAGACAAGCATCAGCTCCGTTTTATGGGTATCTTCCAACTCCACAACTATCCGAAACAAATCACTCTTATTACTCAAATTACTACTCTAGTTATACTGTTGTCTTACTTCGGTAAACAACGTCCTTACACATGTTTCTAGGTATCTATGTGAGTCTATAGAAATGCAGGATATTGGCCCTGTATCTTACACTAGCTGAGGTCGTTGGTTTCACACCTTTCCGAAAGACTGATCTGTAACATCCCAAATTTTCAATTTGGAATGTTATACATAGATCATCATTTGCATATCATGTTTTGTTGCATTTTGACAAATCCTCGATAAATCCTAAGCAAACTCAAGGACCCTCGGAGAGAGTTGGGGATTTTCTCGAATTTTCTTATTTGATTTTTCAAACGAGGATTGGATTTTTAATTATTTTTCTCTCCGGAAAAAATATTTCATATTAAATAAACGAGAGGAGAAAATATGACTTCTCCAAAACAATTGAAATACTGGAGGAAAAATGTTAAAATCATTATTTGGAATTTATTTGGATTTATTTGCAATTTTTATTGCATTTAAAAATATGCATGTTTTCAAAATATTTATTTTTGATTTTAAAAATGTTCACCCTATTCTAGATTTTCTAACTAGACGGGGAAAATTTATTTCATATTTTTCTGATTTTTATTTATTTTTCTACGCAATATTTTTCGCGGAACTTATTTAAAAAAAACAAACGCGCCGCGCCGACTGGGCCGAGCCCAGCCGACGGCCCGCCCCGTCGCCCCTCTCCTCTCTCCCGCACGCCGCCGCCGCCGGAGTCCGAGCATCGCCACGGGAGCCGCCGCCGCCTCGGATGCCCCTTCCCCAAGCCGCCCGCACCCCCCTTCCATAAATAGCCCCCCCCTCCGTTTTCCTCACCACCGCCGCCGGAGGAGCCCGCCGCCGCCGCCCGCATCTAGCCCGCCGCCGCCGCCGTTTGCCTCGCCGCCGCCGCCGGGAGCGCCGGAGCCGCCGCCCCCTCGCCGCCGGAGCCCCCCCCGAGCCCCGCACCCCTCGCGCCGAGCCCCGCCGCCGGAGCCCCTCGCCGAGCCCGCCGTCGAGGTACTGCCGCCGGCCGTCTTCGTTGTTGACCGGTTTTCTGTAAAAAAAACCTTTTGTTTTAAAAAAAACCCTAGATCGGTTTTTTCGGTTTTCTTATTTCGCGAGCGTTCACCGAACCGTTCGTTTTAACGAACGCGTTCATCGGTTTTTCTCTGTTAACGAACGTCCGTTATTTAACCGTTCGTCCGTTTTTCTTTTTCGTCGGATTTTCTCGTTATTTTCTCAGATTCGATTTCTGATCGAATTTTCGAATCTGTTTAACTTTTCGCTCGTTTATCGGAATGAGGTGATTCAAGCGCCTAGAGTTTCGTCTCGAAATTCTCTTTCCGTTTAACCTACTCAAACAAGTTTTTGCTACAGTAAAATTTGACCTAGATCCAGATTAGCAAACGAAGTTTCTTTCTTTCGCCGTTTGACTTTCGTTGCTTCTTTCGAGTTGATTCTTTTTGCAAACCGGAGTTCTTAAGTTGAACTTTCTGGTTGGATCTTTCATTCGAGTTTTACCTGTGCATTAGATGAGTACTGATTGTATGCTTGTTTGTTTGCGATAGAGTACCCGGAGTGTGCCGCTTGTTACTTCGACTCGCTAGGTTTTGCGGATCATCAGCAAGGCAAGTAACACTTTGATCATACCCCGTTCATACCCAGTTTTATTGCATTAGATCTATTTTCCCTCAAACATTGCATGATTAGGATCTAATTAAACTGTGGGCATTGGGAAGTAGTTGAGGTAGTACCTATTACCTGTTTTTCATTATCAACCCTTGGGAGTTACTTCTACGTTGCTATTATATTGCCATGCTATGCTCGTAGACGTGGATTGGGTTTGAGTGATATTCATGACAGATGTGAGATGTTTAATAATGGTTCAACTTAAGGTGGCAACTAAAACTCACATCTGGGTGGATTGAGGCACCTGGAGAACCCAGTGTTGTCTGTATGTATAAGGTCCGCCACCCAGGCTCAAAGGGATCATAAGATTATTCATGCTAGAAACTTCCGTGTGCAGCCACAAGCTATTATGGGCTCTAGCATAGCTGAGTAGGTTACAGGATCTCTTGAAGAGGTGGACTAGCAGATGTAGGGGAAAGTAGGTGTACCGGTCCATCCAGAGTAGAGAGTGATTGTTTCTGAAAGACTGTGTCTCGGTCATCCGTTTCTCAAACATCATGCAGTGCGAGAATCAAGCGGAGGCGATCGAGTCTTGTGGGGAAAAGTGCACAAACCTCTGCAGAGTGTACAAACTGATCATGATTAGCCGTGTCCCCGGTTATGGACAACTTGAGTATCTAGTATCTGGATTATCATTTGAATCTCATCACCGTGATACTTATAATTAATTTTGTTGGGTTAATGATGTTACTTAATTGGGATTGAGTTGGAGGTACCTTCTCAATGTTTCAACCACCATGATAGTTAAATAAAATTTATTCCTTTGCAGTAGGATAAAATTGGCTTTTCGCAAAACTGTAACCATAGAGCCTTTCCACCAGCCATATATGCATATAGTATAGCATTATCATTGTCCATTGTTCTCTATGTGTTACATTGCCAGCATATTCTATGTGCTGACCCGTTTTCGGGCTGCAACGTTTCATGTTGCAGACTTTTCAGACGACGAGTAAGGTGCCTTAGGTCGTGGTCTTATACTCAGTGATGCCGCTGGAGTTGATGGACTCACTTATCTTCCAAGTCTTCCGCTGTTATCGTTATTAGATGGCCTTAAGCCATGTTTATTATACTTAATCTCTTTGGAGATATTCGATGTAATAAGTGTGTGATTGCTACTCTGTTATAAATCCTCCATTTGTACTGTGCGTGTCAGCATTACTGATCCAGGGATGACACTGGTGCACAGCAGCACAGGCCATTTGAGGTCTGGTCGCTACAAAGTTGGTATCAGAGCACACGCTGACTGTAGGACACGACCACTAAGCTTAAGCCCTAGAAAACTTCTCTCTTCTCATTTCTGACCCCTCTCCACTTTCTACTCTTTTAGGAATGGCGAATGCAAGGAGCAAGTTCATGCAACCAGATGAAGACACGCCGTTTGGACGACATTTGAAGGAAGTCACCAAGTACTTGAACATAGGAATACCAAGCGTCACCGGAACCTACAACGCCACATTACCTGAAGAGGAGAGCTGGAAGATTCAAGTTATCATTCCAGGAAGAACGTTTGGCCAATTACGGAACCCATGAGATTGGTTTTCGAAGCACCAACTTGGAGTTTAGGGAAGAGCATGGCCGCACACATCGCCATGGGACGCATTGGAGAAGTCTATCACCAGGAGCTTAAGGATACAATTTATCAAATTTGTGGACGTCGAGACGCGCAATGGGAGATGATCAAGACCAAGAAGGATGGATCAATTGCAGCTTTCATCCAGGAGCAGAACCAACATATTCGACGCCAGGAGAATCAGATGTGCACGGACAAGGAAGAACTGAAGAAGGCATTCACGAAGATCAAGGAGCTCCAAGAAGAACTCAAGGCTACACGCGAAGATTATTTGGAGGAAATCAACGCACTAGTCGGGAAGATTGACGACCTGGAGAATAAGATTGGAGCATTCGTGGGAAATCCAGTGCCAAAAGCAGAAGTCGACGAATGCACTTGTCCGGATAACTACATCATCATCGACGACACCGACTCGGAACCAAGTGAAGACGAATGGATTGATGAAGCTGGAGCAGACATCATGGAGTCTTCAACGGATCAGAATTTTTAGTAGACCACCATATCAGTAGTAGTTTTCCCCCATTTAGTAGTATAGCTCAAGCACCTTGTAACGCTAGTTAGATCGATTGTTTTGCCTTGTTTGGATTGATTGAGTGATATTGATTGAATTTGTCTCATGAGCATATGGGTAGTGTTTTCTCTCTAGACCTCATTCTATTCTTAATTCTCATCTTTTCTAAACCTATCAGATGCCTCCGAGACGCGACACCGGATTTGTTTTCCCGCCAGAGATCACCCAGTTGATTCAGCAACAGAATGCCCTGATGCAAGTGTTAGTTCAGAACCAAGGCAACAACAACAACAACCCACCGCCACCACCACCTGTTGATCACTTAGCCCGTTTCTTAAGGCTAAACCCGCCGGTGTTTTCCAGTAGCACCGAGCCGATTGTTGCAGATGATTGGCTCCGCAAAGTTGGAAGGGAGTTGACCACTGCAGGATGCACAGATGCGGAAAGAGTGCGTTTTGCCGCACATCAGCTTGATGGACCCGCAGCATCATGGTGGGAGAATTATACAGCCACGCACCCTATTGACACTGTCACATGGGACCAGTTTCAGCAAGCTTTCCGTACAGCTCATGTTTCAGCAGGAGCTATGGCTATGAAGAAGCGTGAGTTTCGCAACCTACGCCAAGGAGGACGCACCGTAGGCCAGTATGTGGAGGATTTCAGTAAGTTAGCACGTTATGCACCAGATGACGTTGCTACGGATGCTGCCAAGCAGGAGAAGTTTCTGGAAGGATTGAATGATGAGCTGAGTATGCAGTTGATGGTAGCAACTTTCAACAACTACCAGGAGCTGGTAGATAGAGCTCTCATGATTGAAGGGAAGCAACAGCAGATTGAAAACCGCAAGAGGAAGTATGGACAAGGGAAGTACAATTCTGGAGCCCAGCAGAAGCCACGATTTACCCCGAAGCCGGGAGGACAGTTTCAGCATACCCATGGAGGAGGTAGTTCGCACAACCATAATGGCTCCAAGAATGGTAATGGGAATGGAGGAGGAAACGGACAGAACCGCACCAACCCATCTACCCCAACCAAGAGAGATCTAAGTCACATTACCTGTTTCAAGTGCCAGAAGACGGGACATTACGCTACCGATTGTCCCGAAGCCCAAAATGGAAATGGCAATGGAAGCTCTGGGAAGAAGCCGAACCCGTTCAACAAAGGACATGTGAACCACGTGAGCGTGGAGGAGATTGAAGCTCAGCCTGATGCAGTAATAGGTAAGTTTTTGGTTAAGTCATTTACTGCAACTGTTCTTTTCGATACTGGTGCATCGCATTCATACATATCAAGGGGATTCGTAAACAAGTTTAAGATGTCCACCCAAGTTCTCAAAAGCCCCATGTTAGTAACCTCGCCAGGAGCAGAGTATATGGCCACCCAAGGATGTTTTCAGATACCGTTGGCCATTGGAAGGCATGTTTTCCCCTCAGACCTCATTGTTTTGGAATCACAAGGTTTGGATGTGATTTTGGGAATGGATTGGCTATCGTTGTATGGAGGAAACATCGATTGTGCCAGCAAGACTATTTTGCTTACCACCCCGGAAGGAAAAAGGATCAAGTATGTATCCAGGCATATGCCGAAGAGGACTCAAGTGAATTCCTTATCAGGAGTTGTACAGGAGGAAGTACCAGTGGTGAAGGACTATCCGGATGTATTTCCAGAAGAGTTGCCAGGCATGCCACCAGATAGAGACATTGAGTTTTTGATTGAACTTTTGCCAGGCACAGGGCCAATATCTAAGAGACCGTACAGGATGCCCGCAAAGGATTTGGAGGAAATTAAGAAGCAGATCAAGGAGTTACTGGATAAAGGCTATATTCGCCCAAGTTCGTCACCTTGGGGATCACCAGTACTTCTAGTAGAGAAGAAAGATGGATCACTAAGGATGGTTGTTGATTACCGAGGATTGAATGAAGTGACCATCAAAAACAAGTACCCACTGCCGATGATCAATGATTTGTTTGACCGCTTGCAAGGAGCTAAAGTATTTTCCAAGATCGATCTACGATCGGGATACCATCAGTTAAAGATTCGAGAGCAGGATATACCTAAGACGGCATTTACCACCAGATATGGATTGTATGAGTATACCGTTATGTCATTTGGACTGACTAACGCACCGGCCTATTTCATGAACCTGATGAACAAAGTGTTTATGGAGTTTCTGGATAAGTTCGTCGTGGTGTTCATTGATGATATTTTAATCTTTTCCAAGGATGAAGAAGAGCATGAGGAGCATTTACGATTGGTACTTGAGAAGCTCAGAGAACATCAGTTATATGCCAAGTTCAGCAAATGTGAGTTTTGGTTGAAGGAAGTTGGATTCCTTGGACATGTTATTTCTGGAGAAGGAATAGCAGTAGACCCTGCCAAGGTTGACACAGTGACAAGTTGGGAATCGCCCACGACAGTTGGTGAAATCCGGAGTTTTCTTGGACTTGCAGGATACTACCGGAGATTTATCGAGAATTTCTCAAGGATTGCTAAGCCCATGACTGAGCTATTGAAGAAGGACACCAAATTCAATTGGACTGAGGAATGTGAAGCTAGTTTCCAAGAGTTGAAGAAACGATTGGTTACCTCACCAGTGTTGATTCTGCCAGATCAACGCAAGGACTATGAAGTTTATTGCGACGCTTCTCGTCGAGGACTTGGAGCAGTGCTTATGCAGGAAGGAAGAGTTGTTTCCTATGCTTCACGACAACTTAAACCCCATGAGAAGAATTATGCTACGCATGATTTGGAATTAGCAGCCGTGGTGCATGCATTGAAGACATGGAGACATTTTCTCATTGGAAACCATTGTGAAGTGTACACGGATCACAAGAGTTTGAAGTACATTTTCACGCAGAAGGAGTTAAACCTCAGACAGAGGAGATGGTTGGAGCTCATCAAAGACTATGATATGAGATTGCATTATCACCCTGGAAAGGCTAACGTAGTAGCAGACGCGTTGAGCCGCAAGAGTCATGTCAACACCCTCATGACAGGAGAGTTACCTCAGGAGTTAGCCGAGGACCTACGTGAGCTATGTTTGGAGATAGTCCCTAGAGGCTATTTAGCGACATTGGAGATTCAGTCTACCTTGATGGAAAGGATCAGAGAAGCTCAGAAGACAGACAAGGAGATTGAAGAGATAAAGGAGAAGATGAGCAAAGGAAAAGCCAAGGGATTTCGTGAGGATGAGCACGATACCTTATGGTTCGAGGACCGCGTATATGTGCCAAATGATCCGGAGATCAGGAAGTTGATTTTGCAAGAAGCCCATGATTCACCGTACTCGATTCACCCAGGGAATACCAAGATGTATTTGGATTTGAAGAATACTTTCTGGTGGACCGGAATGAAGAAGGATATTGCGGAGTTTGTAGCAGTTTGTGATGTATGTCAGAGAGTGAAGGCAGAGCATCAGAAGCCAGCAGGATTGCTACAGCCATTGCCGATACCCGAATGGAAGTGGGATAAAATAGGCATGGATTTTATCACAGGATTACCCAGGACTCGTTCAGGCTATGACTCGATATGGGTTGTAGTCGACCGTTTGACGAAAGTGGCTCATTTCATTCCAGTGAAGACCACTTACACCAGTGCTAAGTTGGCAAAGATATACATGACCAGGATAGTATGTTTGCATGGAGTTCCGAGGACCATTGTATCAGACAGAGGAACCCAATTTACCTCGAAGTTTTGGAAGCAGTTACATGAAACATTGGGAACCAGGCTGGAATTTAGTACAGCATTTCACCCACAGACAGATGGACAGACCGAGAGAGTCAACCAGATTTTGGAGGACATGTTGAGAGCATGTGCGCTAGATTATGGATCTAGTTGGGACGACAATTTGCCATATGCGGAGTTTTCATATAACAACAGTTATCAAACCAGTTTGAAGATGGCCCCTTTCGAAGCTTTGTACGGAAGGAGGTGTAGAACACCGTTGTTATGGGACGAAGTTGGAGATCGTCAGTTGTTTGGACCAGATTTGATTAAGGAGTCTGAACAGAAAGTAAGGTTGATTCGCGATAGGCTCAAGGTAGCCCAGTCCAGGCAGAAGAGTTATGCTGATTCTAAACGAAAGGAGACAGTTCACGAAGTCGGAGACAGAGTGTATCTTCGAGTATCGCCACTTCGAGGAGTGAAGCGCTTTGGAGTTAAGGGAAAGTTAGCGCCCCGTTTTATCGGACCATACAGAGTGTTGGAACGTATGGGAGAAGTTGCCTACAAGCTGGAATTGCCCGAAGGATTGTCTGGAGTACATGATGTATTTCACGTTTCGCAGTTGAAGAAGTGCCACGCAGAGATGGCTGAGATACCGCTGAGAGATACTGTGCCACTGGAAGCGATTCAGTTGGAAAGTGATTTGACCTATGAGGAGAAGCCAGTTAAGATTCTCGAGTATGCCAGCCGAGTTACCCGCAGCAAGGTTATCAAGTTTTGCAAAGTTCAGTGGAGTCACCACACAGAAGATGAGGCCACCTGGGAGCGAGAGGAAGATCTACGGAAAAACCACTCCCACCTGTTTTCTAGCCAACCCGAATCTCGAGGGCGAGATTCATCTTAAGGGGGGTAGGTTTGTAACATCCCAAATTTTCAATTTGGAATGTTATACATAGATCATCATTGCATATCATGTTTTGTTGCATTTTGACAAATCCTCGATAAATCCTAAGCAACTCAAGGACCCTCGGAGAGAGTTGGGGATTTTTCTCATATTTTCAATTTGATTTTTCAAACGAGGATTTTGGTTTTAATTATTTTTCTCTCCGGAAAAATATGTCAATTTTAAATAAACGAGAGGAGAAAATATGACTTCTCCAAAACAATTGAAATACTGGAGGAAAAATGTTAAAATCATTATTTGAAATTTATTTGGATTTTATTTGCAATTTTTATTGCATTTAAAAATATGCATGTTTTCAAAATATTTATTTTTATTTTAAAAATGTTCACCCTATTCTAGATTTTCTAACTAGACGGGGAAAATTTATTTCATATTTTTCTGATTTTTATTTATTTTTCTACGCAATATTTTTCGCGGAACTTATAAAAAAAAAACACGCGCCACGCCGACTGGGCCGAGCCCAGCCGACGGCCCGCCCCGTCGCCCCTCTCCTCTTCCCGCACGCCTCGCCGCCGCCGGAGTCCGCCATCGCCACGGGAGCCGCCGCCGCCTCGGATGCCCCTTCCCCAAGCCTCCCTAGCCCCCCCTTCCCATAAATAGCCCCCCCTCCGTTTTCCTCACCACCGCCGCCAGAGGAGCCCGTCGTCGCCGCCCGCATCTAGCCCGCCGCCGCCGCCGCCGCCGGGAGTCACCGGAGCCGCCGCCCCCTCGCCGCCGGAGCCCCCTCCCCGAGCCCCGCACCCCTCGAGCCCGAGCCCCGCCCGCCGGAGCCCCTCGCCGAGCCCGCCGTCGAGGTACTGCCGCCGGCCGTCTTCGTTGTGACCGGTTTTCTAAAAAAAACCTTTTGTTTTAAAAAAAACCCTAGATCGGTTTTTTTTCGGTTTTCTTATTTCGCGAGCGTTCACCGAACCGTTCGTTTTAACGAACGCGTTCATCGGTTTTTCTCTGTTAACGAACGTCCGTTATTTAACGTTCGTCCGTTTTTCTTTTTCGTCGGATTTTCTCGTTATTTTCTCGGATTCGATTTCTGATCGAATTTTCGAATCTGTTTAACTTTTCGCTCGTTTATCGGAATCAGGTGATTCAAGCGCCTAGAGTTTCGTCTCGAAATTCTCTTTCCGTTTAACCTACTCAAACAAGTTTTTGCTACAGTAAAATTTGACCTAGATCCAGATTAGCAAACGAAGTTTCTTTCTTTCGCCGTTTGACTTTCGTTGCTTCTTTCGAGTTGATTCTTTTTGCAAACCGGAGTTTTGAGTTGAACTTTCTGGTTGGATCTTTCATTCGAGTTTTACCCGTGCATTAGCTGAGTACTGATTGTATGCTTGTTTGTTTGCGATAGAGTACCCGGAGTGTGCCGCTTGTTACTTCGACTCGCTAGGTTTTGCGGATCATCAGCAAGGCAAGTAACACTTTGATCATGCCCCGTTCATACCCAGTTTTATTGCATTAGATCTTTTCCCTCAAACATTGCATGATTAGGATCTAATTAAACTGTGGGTATTGGGAAGTAGTTGAGGTAGTACCTATTACCTGTTTTCTATCAAACCCTTGGGAGTTACTTCTACGTTGCTATTATATTGCCATGCTATGCTCGTAGACGTGGATTGGGTTTGAGTGATATTCATGACAGATGTGAGATGTTTAATAATGGTTCAACTTAAGGTGGCAACTAAAACTCACATCTGGGTGGATTGAGGCACCTGGAGAACCCAGTGTTGTCTGTATGTATAAGGTCCGCCACCCAGGCTCAAAGGGATCATAAGATTATTCATGCTAGAAACTTCCGTGTGCAGCCACAAGCTATTATGGGCTCTAGCATAGCTGAGTAGGTTACAGGATCTCTTGAAGAGGTGGACTAGCAGATGTAGGGGAAAGTAGGTGTACCGGTCCATCCAGAGTAAAGAGTGATTGTTTCTGAAAGACTGTGTCTCGGTCATCCGTTTCTCAAACATCATGCAGTGCGAGAATCAAGCGGAGGCGATCGAGTCTTGTGGGGAAAAGTGCACAAACCTCTGCAGAGTGTACAAACTGATCATGATTAGCCGTGTCCCCGGTTATGGACAACTTGAGTATCTAGTACCTGGATTATCATTTGAATCTCATCACCGTGATACTTATAATTAATTTTGTTGGGTTAATGATGATACTTAATTGGGATTGAGTTGGAGGTACCTTCTCAATGTTTCAACCACCATGATAGTTAAATAAAATTTATTCCTTTGCAGTAGGATAAAATTGGCTTTTCGCAAAAACTGTAACCATAGAGCTTTCCACCAGCCATATATGCATATAGTATAGCATTATCTTTGTTCATTGTTCTCTATGTGTTACATTGCCAGCATATTCCATGTGCTGACCCGTTTTCGGGCTGCAACGTTTCATGTTGCAGACTTTTCAGACGACGAGTAAGGTGCCTTAGGTCGTGGTCTTATACTCAGTGATGCCGCTGGAGTTGATGGACTCACTTATCTTCCAAGTCTTCCGCTGTTATCGTTATTAGATGGCCTTAAGCCATGTTTATTATACTTAATCTCTTTGGAGATTTTCGATGTAATAAGTGTGTGGTTGCTACTCTGTTATAAATCCTCCATTTGTACTATGCGTGTCAGCATTACTGATCCAGGGATGACACTGGTGCACAGCAGCACAGGCCATTTGAGGTCTGGTCGCTACATTATCGAAAGAGGCTACAATTGATCCCCTCTACTTGTCGGTTATCAGTAATGTCATGAACTTCCTCTCCCCTTACCTAAATGGTTTTTTACTTTCTATCCTGGCATGGATATCTTGCTCTGCTTGTCCTTGGGAAGGATATACCCCTGAAATATGTGTTTAAACACATTTTCCCTTTCCATTGTTCTGTTTAATCTGATAATCGCATTTTCCTTTCCATTGTTTTGTTTAACCTTTCTTGTGATCTATATGATCTAAGCAGTAATATTCTCCTGCTTATGTAAACACCTCGGTGTACAATTCTGTCAGTAAGACCCTGTTACTAATCTTGATGACATTCCGGCAGCCACCGATGGACGAGAACTTTGCCTATTGGTCCGCCTCGTTCAACGAGCGGGAAAATGGTTCTCTTTGTTCCTCGCCCTTGGTACCGACGTTGTTGCCGCCATAACTGACAGGCTACCCTCCGACATGCCTTGCTATCACGACCGTGCAAGATGTCATCGCTCCTTCTACTTTTAACCCACATGGTCGGCCCATAACCCACAGTTCCACAGGATCGAAACCTGACTCTCCTGTACAACCCTATTTCTAAAGTTATTCGTCACGCTTGGCTTCGTATGAAAATGTTGAGCCACCTTCCGAGAGACGATCTATTCTGGTATCAGACGCAATACTTATTCTCGTTGCTCTGAACCCCTTTTCACACTCTGTTCCACACATTGGATGATTGTCTATCCGCTAGAAACTTCTTATGGTACCTTCTTACTTTGCTCTCGATGTGTTTAGTTTGTTCAACTCAAGAGATACTCATGTGTTCATTCCATGGGATAACCCCAGATGATTTCCCCTTATACCATTCTATCATTGTAGGGCAGCCCCTTACCTATTCGTAAGTACAACAGAATTTTCGAAGAAAGGAGGACGACTTCATCATGATGACCTGGAGCAGAGGAATGAAGGAATCATCGTAATGGATCGACCTCTTGGAGAAGAGCAACCAAGACCGAGAAGACCCGTTAGAATTTAGTAACCAAATCCATTCCCCCTTACTCCCCCTCCTAAATCCCGGGACGAGATTTCTTGTAGTGGAGAATTGTGACGCCCGGATAATTAAGCTACAGTAACCCTCTGCTAATGATGCCACGTCACCTCGATTACTGTTGTTAAACTCATGTTGATTCAAAACCGTTTCGAAATTCAAATTTAAAATAAAGTCGAACCGTAAAAGTTTTCAAAAGTCAAATCTAAAATGTTCAAAATTTAGCAAATAAATCATATATGATTATGGTGGTGAATCCAAATTAATATAAAATGTTTAAATGCACTAAATAATAGAAACAATAGCTGAAACAATTATTTAAACGTCTCTCAAATGATTAAATTATTGAAAACTACTTTTTATAACTACAAGAATAATTGTGGCAGTGGTATAAATACTATTAGTAATCTAGGTGCTAACTATATGTTTTACAAAACTAAAACAATTTGAAAGATTAAATAAACAGAAAAAACAATAAAAAAATAAAAAAAGGGAAATGAACCCCCGCTTCCCCCACTGGGCCTCGACCCAGTCGGCCACCCCACCAGGCCGGCCCAACACCCCCACTACACCTACCCCCACTTCCCACAAACCCTAACCCTCCCCCACTTCACATGACGCCCACTCCCCCCTCATTCCCCACTCCCCTCCACGTTCTGGATCGAGGCGGCGAACCCCGATCCCTTCGCCTCTGTCGCCGTGCGTCGTTGCCGGCGCCAACCCCGTCGCCGGATCGCCTGCGTCGCTGTTGCTGGACACGCCTCGCCTTCCTCCACGGAGCCCCGCCTCGCTGGACGCTCCCGCTGCCCTCGACCTCTTTGTCCCCGACGCCATTTGCCTCGCCGTCGTGGACTCCGGCCACCCCAAGCCGTCTCGAGCCCACTGCCACCTCCCTACAGCTCCCTGTGAGCCCCTCGTCCGTTCCCCCTTCTCCTCTGCTCCCGTCAACGTAGGACGCCACCACTGACGCGCATGAACCTCTCTATTCGCTCGCGCGCGCGTGGCCTCACTTGTCGCTGCTCGCCCGCCGCACTTGCATGCTGCTGCCGCCGCCCCGCGCCTGCTGTTGTTCCACTGCTCCGCCGCTCCTACTAGGGCCCACACCTCGTATAAGATCGAAAAAAGGGATAAATGATAATATTATTAGTCAAATTAATTAATTAATAACTTAATGAACTAAAAATTAATTTGTCTAATAACCTAATTAGTACAATTAAACTATTAGGATTAGTCAAAACAGAGAATGACAGGGGGCTCCACCCCGGTTGACCAGTCAAACGTTGACTGGTCAACTTGGTCCCCCCCCTGGCCCACCTGTCAGCCACAGTGTACCCTGATGGGTACATTTTGTGGGTGCACTTAGCATTTTGCCATTTATTTTTAAATTAATAATATTTCAGAAAATGATTTGAAACTTTGAAAAATTAATAGAAAATAAACCGTAAGTCAGATGAAAATACTTTGTACATGAAAGTTGCTCGGAATGACGAGACAAATCCAAATATGCAACCCGTTCATCCGCCACACGTCCCTAGCATAGAGAACATGCAACCGCCCCTCCATTTCATTTGTCTGAAAATGCCAAACACTGGGAACACTTTCCTGGATGTTTCCCCCCTTCGCCAGCACCTAGTACTGTGTTAGGTCACCCCTAGCACCGCGTATTGCCATGTTATGCTTTGTGATGCTTTGATTGCTCTGCTATTTATTGTGTTCCCCCTCCGTTACTTCTTTCTGGTAGACCCCGAGACTGTGGTTGAACCAGTGATCGACTACTTCACCTTCGAGGGTCCATTTCTGTCTGCAGAGCAACCAGGCAAGCACCCCCCCCTTGATCAACCAGATATCACCCACTCTCTTCTCTCTTATTCTTGCATTAGGTTTGCTACTGTTGTTGATTCGATAGCTCCTATTCTGTTGCATAGCCTGTCATTGTTGCTACAATTGTTGATACCTTTACCTGCTATCCTAAATGCTTAGTATAGGATGCTAGTATTTCATCAGTGGCCCTACATTCTTGTCCGTCTACCATGCTATTCTATCAGGCCGTGATCACTCGGGAGGTGATCACGGGTATATCTGCTACCTCTTGAGCACTGCGTTGGTTTTCCCTTGAAGAGGAAAGGGTGATGCAGTAAAATAGCGTAAGTATTTCCCCCAGTTTTTGAGAACCAAGGTATCAATCCAGTAGGAGACCACGCTCAAGTCCCACGTACCTACACAAACAAATAAGAACCTTGCAACCAACGCGATAAAGGGGTTGTCAATCCCTTCACGGCCACTTGCAAAAGTGAGATCCAATAGAGTTGATAAGATAATATTTTTGGTATTTTTATGATAAAGACTAAAAGTAAAGAAAGCAAAATAAACGGTAATAGAAATATCGGTAGATTAATATGATAGAGAATAGATCCGGGGCCATAGGTTTCACTAGTGGCTTCTCTCAAGAGCATAAGTATTACGGTGGGTGAACAAATTATTGTCGAGCAATTGATAGAATTGAGCATAGTTATGAGAATATCTAGGTATGATCATGTATATACGCATCACGTCCGTGACAAGTAGACCGACTCCTGCCTGCATCTACTACTATTACTCCACACATCGACCGCTATCCAGCATGCATCTAGAGTATTAAGTTCATAAGAATAGAGTAACACTTTAAGCAAGATGACATGATGTAGAGGGATAAAGTCAAGCAATATGATATAAACCCCATCTTTTTATCCTCGATGGCAACAATACAATACGTGCCTTGCTGCCCCTGCTGTCACTGGGAAAGGACACCGCAAGATTGAACCCAAAGCTAAGCACTTCTCCCATTGCAAGAAAGATCAATCTAGTAGGCCAAACCAAACTGATAATTCGAAGAGACTTGCGAAGATAACAAATCATACATAAAAGAATTCAGAGGAGATTCAAATATTGTTCATAGATAATCTTGATCATAAACCCACAATTCATCAGATCTCGACAAACACACCGCAAAAGAAGATTACATCGAATAGATCTCCAAGAGAATCGAGGAGAACTTTGTATTGAGATCCAAAGAGAGAGAATAAGCCATCTAGCTAATAACTATGGACTCGAAGGTCTGAGGTAAACTACTCACACATCATCGGAGAGGCTATGGTGTTGATGTAGAAGCCCTCCGTGATCAATGCCCCCTCCGGCGGAGCGCCAGAAAAGGCACCAAGATGGGATCTCATGGGTACAGAGAGTTGCGGCGGTGGAAATAGGGTTTCGGCTCTTGTTCTGATGTTTCCAGGGTATATGAGTATATATAGGCGAACGAGGTCGGTCAGGAGAGCTATGAGGGGCCCACGAGGGTGGGGGCGTGCCCAGGGGGCAGGCGCGCCTCCCTGCCTCGTGGCCTCCTCGTTGATTGCTTGACATCCACTCCAAGTCCTCTGAATCTCATTTGTTCCAAAAATCACGTTCCCGAAGGTTTCATTCCGTTTGGACTCCGTTTGATATTCCTTTCCTTCGAAACACTGAAATAGGCAAAAAAAGCAATTTGGGCTGGGCCTCCAGTTAATAGGTTAGTCCCAAAAATAATATAAAAGTGTATAATAAAGCCCATTGAACATCCAAAATAATTAATATAATAGCATGGAACAATAAAAAATTATAGATACGTTGGAGACGTATCAATATCCTTACATACATACTATACATGATTCATTATGTGACTAAAGTCGGGTCGGCTCGTAGAGTACCCGCAAGTGATTCCGATGTGGGGGCTGAAAGGACAGGTGGTTCCATCCCGATAGTGGTGGGCCTGGGTTCCCGACGGCCCTCGACTGTTACTTTGTGGCGGAGCGACAGGGCAGGTTGTGACCACCTAGGAGATAGGTGGGCTTGGTCCTGGTCAGCGTCCGTGGTTGCTTCAAAATAACACGCTTAAAGAGATCTTGGTATTTGATCTGAGTCTGGCTATGAGCCTATACGCACTAACCAACTACGTGGGAACAGTTATGGGCACTCGAAGTCGTGGTATCAGCCAAAGCCTTCTTGACGTCAGCGACTGAGCGGCGCACGCTGGGTTGGACCGCGTAATGCAACTTCCTTTGTAATGGAGGTTGCTAGGTCTCACCGGCCGCCCTCGCAACGTGCAGGTGTGCAATGGGCGATGGGCCCAGACCCCTGCGCGCTTAGGATTTAGACCGGCCTGCTGACCTCTCTGTTGTGTCTAGGTGGGGCTGTGACGTGTTGATCTTTCGAGGCCGGGCATTACCCAGGAAAGTGTGTCCGGCCAGAGGGATCGAGCGTGTTGGGTAATGTGGTGCACCCCTGCAGGGAAGTTTATCTATTCTAATAACCGTGTCCCTCGGTAAAAGGACGACCCGGAGTTGTACTTCGACCTCATGACAACTAGAGCTGGATACTTAATAAAACACACCCTTTCAAGTGCCATATACAACCTGGTGATCGCTCTCTCACAGGGCGATGAGGAGAGGATCGACGGGTAGGATTATGCTATGTGTTGATACTTGATGCTGCACTTGCTATTCTCTCCTTCATGCTTCAAGATGGAGGCGGCTAGAAGTGTAGTCTTCGATAGGACTAGCTATCCCCCTCTTATTCTGGCATTCTGCAGTTCAACCCACATATACTACCCATTTCATTGATACCAATGCATATGTAGTGTAGATCCTTGCTTGCGAATACTTTGGATGAGTACTCACGGTTGCTTTGCTCCCTCTTTTCCCCCTTTTCCATTTTTCTCGGATGTCGCAACTAGATGATGGAGTCCAGGAGCCAGAGGATCCCGAGGATGTTTCTACGTGGATTCGGCTTCGAGGAGTAGTTAGGAGGTCCCAGGCAGGAGGCCTTGCCTTTTCGATCATTGCTACATTTGTGCTAGCCATCTTATGGCAACTTGTTTAATTTAATGTCTGTACTCAGATATTGTTGCTTCCAATGACTTGTTATGATCGAGCACTTGTATTCGAGCCCTCGAGGCCCCTGGCTTGTATTATGATGCTTGTATGACTTATTTATTTTTAGAGTTGTGTTGTGATATCTTCGCATGAGTCCCTGATTTTGATCGTACATGTTTGCGTGTATGATTAGTGTACGATTGAATTGGGGGCGTCACACGGAGGAACGTCTTGTGTGCGATCAAACGTCACAACGTAACTGGATGATTATAAAGATGCTCTACAAGTATCTCCGAAGGTGTTTGTTGAGTTGGCATAGATCGAGATTAGGATTTGTCACTCCGAGTATCGGAGAGGTATCTCTGGGCCCTCTTGGTAATGCTCATCACTATAAGCCTTGCAAGCAATGTGACTAATGAGTTAGTCACGAGGCGATGTGTTACAAAACGAGTAAAGAGACTTGGCGGTAACGAGATTGAACTAGGTATGATGATACTGATGATCGGATCTCGGGCAAGTAACATACCGATGGACAAAGGGAATTACGTATGTTGTCATTACGGTTTGACTGATAAAGATCTTCGTAGAATATGTAGGAGCCAATATGGGCATCCAGGTTCTGCTATTGGTTATTGACCGGAGAGGTGTCTCGGTCATGTCTACATAGTTCTCGAACCCGTAGGGTCCGCACGCTTAACGTTCGATGATGATATAGTATTATATGAGTTATGTGATTTGGTGACTGAATGTTGTTCGGAGTCCCGGATGAGATCACGGACATGACAAGTAGTATCGAAATGGTCAAGAGGTAAAGATTGATATATAGGACGATGGTATTCAGACACCGGAATTGTTTCGGGGTGTACCGGGTACTTATCGGGTCACCGGAAGGGGTTCCGGGCACCCCTGGCAAAAGATATGGGCCGTATGGGCCAAGAGGGGAAACGCAGCAGCCACAAGGGGCTGGTGCACCCCCCATATGGTCCAGCCAAAGGAGGAAAAGTAAAAGAGGGAGGGAAAGGAAAGTGTAGATTAGGATCGCCACTTCCTTCCCTCTCCTCCCCTCTTTCTTTCCCCCTCCGACAAACATGGCAGGGGGCGCGGCCAAGGTTAGGAGCCCAAGTAGGATTCGGACCTACATGGGGCGCCCCTTGGCCTCTCCCCTCTCCCTCCCACCTATATATATGTGGGTGCGCCCTAGCACACCCCAGACAATTGCTTAGCCATTTGCGGCGCCCCCTCCGCCGTTTACACCCCTGTCATATTTTCGTAGTGCTTATTTGAAGCCCTGGGGAGATCACTTCACCATCACCGTCACCACGCCGTCGTGCTGACGGAACTCGTCTACTACCTCGACGTCTTGCTGGATCAAGAAGGCGAGGGACGTCATCGATATGAACGTGTGCAGAACGCGGAGGTGCTGTGCGTTCGGTACTTGATTGGTTGAAGCGCGAAGAAGTTTGACTACATCAATCGCGTTGTGAAACGCTTTCGCTTACGGTCTACGAGGGTACGTAGACACATTCCTGGTGTCTACTACGCAACCTTCTCCTTGTAGACGTTGTTGGGCCTCCAAGTGCAGAGGTTTGTAGGACAGTAGCAAATTTCCCTCAAGTGGATGACCTAAGGTTTATCAATCCGTGGGAGGTGTAGGATGAAGATGGTCTCTCTCAAACAACCCTGCAACCAAATAACAAAGAGTCTCTTGTGTCCCCAACACACCCAATACAATGGCAAATTGTATAGGTGCACTAGTTCGGCGAAGAGATGGTGATACAAGTGCAATATGGATGGTAGATATAGGTTTTTGTAATCTGAAAATATAAAAACAGCAAGGTAACTAATGATAAAAGTGAGCACAAACGGTATTGCAATGCGTTGAAACAAGACCTAGGGTTCATACTTTCACTAGTGCAAGTTCTCTCAACAATAATAACATAATTGGATCATATAACTATCCCTCAACATGCAACAAAGAGTCACTCCAAAGTCACTAATAGAGGAGAACAGACGAAGAGATTATGGTAGGGTACGAAACCACCTCAAAGTTATTCTTTCTGATCGATCTATTCAAGAGTCCATAGTAAAATAACACGAAGCTATTCTTTCTGTTCGATCTATCCTAGAGTTCGTACTAGAATAACACCTTAAGACACAAATCAACCAAAACCCTAATGTCACCTAGATACTCCAATGTCACCTCAAGTATCCGTGGGTATGATTATACGATATGCATCACACAATCTCAGATTCATCTATTCAACCAACACAAAGAACTTCAAAGAGTGCCCCAAAGTTTCTACCGGAGAGTCAAGACGAAAACGTGTGCCAACCCCTATGCATAAGTTCACGAGGTCACGGAACTCGCAAGTTGGTCACCAAAACATATATCAAGTGGATCACGTGAATATCCCATTGTCACCACAGATAAGCACATGCAAGACATACATCAAGTGTTCTCAAAGCCTTAAAGACTCAACCCGATAAGATAACTTCAAAGGGAAAACTCAATCCACAAGAGAGTAGAGGGGGAGAAACATCATAAGATCCAACTATAATAGCAAAGCTCGCGATACATTAAGATCGTGCCAAATCAAGAACACGAGAGAGATAGATCAAACACATAGCTACTGGTACATACCCTCAGCCCCGAGAGTGAACTACTCCCTCCTCGTGATGGAGATCGCCGGGATGATGAGGGATCCCCCCTCCGGCAGGGTGCCGGAACAGGGTCCCGATTGGTTTTTGGTGGCTACAGAGGCTTGCGGCGGCGGTTATTTTCTGGAGGTTTCAGTATTTATAGGATTTTTTGGCGTAGGTCTCACGTCAGGGGGGTCTCCGGGTTGTCCACGAGGCAGGGGCCCACGCCTAGGGGGGTGGGCGCGCCCCCCACCCTCGTGGGCATCCCGGGACTCTCCTGGCCCAACTCTTTTACACCGGGGTCTTCTTTTGGTCCATAAAAAATCGTCAAAAATTGGCATGTCAGTTGGACTCCGTTTGGTAATCCTTTTCTGTAAAACTCAAAAACAAGGAAAAACAGAAACTGGCACTGGGCTCTAGGTTAATAGGTTAGTCC
This sequence comes from Triticum aestivum, assembly GCF_018294505.1. Lineage (NCBI taxonomy): Eukaryota > Viridiplantae > Streptophyta > Magnoliopsida > Poales > Poaceae > Triticum > Triticum aestivum. Next base: position 121,550,931 of record NC_057805.1, read on the forward strand.
CAAAAATCATATAAAATAGCATATAAATGCATATAAAACATCCTAGAAGGATAATATAATAGCATGAATACTTAATAAATTATAGATATATTGGAGACGTATCAGCATCCCCAAGCTTAATTCCTGCTCGTCCTCGAGTAGGTAAATGATAAAAGAAATAAATTTATGAAGTGTGAATGCTAGCAGGTGCACAATTTTGATCAATGATAATTTCAATCACCTTTTCTAGCATCATTATATGTCATAACAGTAGCTCAACTCATAAAACTTTTCATGATCAACTAACAAGCTATTCACATGTTAAAGCATAGACCATAAACTTTCTTGAAAACTAACAAACTATGTTCTCAGTCATCAAACAATTGCAATTCATCTTATTTTTAGGAAGGGTCTATGTAAGAGCTTTGATTTTGCAAATCCCACATACTCAACTATCATATAGTCTTCCATGATTGCTACCACTCAAAGCATATTTTTAGAACAAATAGCATCCATCGAACACAGAGAAAGATAGGGGCTTAATGCTTCGCCTCCCAACTTATTTATCATATAGATAATTGTCAACAATAATAATTCATGATCAAATATATTTGAATGGCCATATATGCTTAGATCTTTCTCCACCACATGATGCTTGCCAACTAAAAAGTAGGTTGGAATGAGAAGGAATACTACTGACTCTTGCATAAAAGTAAAAGATAGGCCCTTCACAGAGGGAAGCAGGGATTTGCAGAGGTGCCAGAGCTCGAAGCTAAAACAGAGACGAAAATAATTTTGAGAGGTATGCTTTCATTGTCAACATAACGACCAAGAGTTCCCAATATATTCCATACTAGATACATTATAAGCGATTCCCAAACAGAAAGGTAAAGATTTCACTCCCCCTCCGCCAACAATCACACTCCACGGCTTGTCCGAAACAATGGGTGCCGTCCAACTTTTAACAATTTTGGGGAAGTTTGTTTAAACTATTTGCGAATTTGTTTTTGATCTTTTGATCATAGGACTGGGCATCCCAGTTACCAGCCATTTTCTCATGAATGATGAGCGGAGTCCACTCATCGTGAGAATAACCCACCTAGCATGGAAGATACTGACAGCCCCTAGTCGCTACATGAGCAATTCAGGCATACAAAACATATTATTATTTGAAGGTTAGAGTTTGGCAGATGCAAATTTACTTGGAACGGCAGGTAAATACCGCATATAGGTAGATATGGTGGACACTCATGGAAGAAACTTGGTTCGAGGAATTTGGATGCACAAGCAGTATTCCCGCTTAGTACAGATATTTTGGCTAGCAAAGGATTCTAAACATCAAGCACCACATGTTAGAGGATCCATAACAATATAACTTCTATACAAATATACCCAAGCATAACTCATTATGTTGTCTTCCTTGTCCAACTTCAACTAATTTGCTCAGGTTTGAAAATAATTAATGGGGCTCACAATCATAGAAGATGTCCAAGATAGTATATTTATATGTGAAATCTCTCTTCCTTCAATATTATTTCATGAATTGTTCTAGTGACCAATACAATGTTTGCTAACCTTCAAAAAATTTACCACCTCTACTTCTTATATGTGAAGGCATTACTCCCATGGGAAAGGCATATGAAACATATATAATTTCAGATTTATGACATTCAAATCATTCAACCATTTACTCATAGGATATAAGTGAAGCACACGAGTAAATGACAAACTACTCCAAAAAGATATAAGTGAAGATCAATGAGTAGTTAAATAATTATGTAGCTATGTGAAGACTCTCTCTCATTTAAGAATTTCATATCTTGGCATATTATTCATACAGAAAGCAAAACAAAATAAAACGACATTTCAAGGATAGCACTCATCATGTGAAGAAGCAAAAACTTAGGCTCAACCGATACTAACCGATAATTGTTGAAGAAGAAAGGTGGGATGCCTACCGGGGTATCCCCAAGCTTAGATGCTTGAGACTTCTTGAAATATTATCTTGGGGTGCCTTGGGCATTGATACGTCCATTCTGCATCATGCTTTTATATCGATATTTATTGCATTATGGGCTGTTATTACACTTTATGTCACAATACTTATGCCTATTCTCTCTTATTTTACAAGGTTTACATAAGGAGGGAGAATGCCGGCAGCTGGAATTCTGGGCTGGAAAAGGAGCAAATATTAGAGACCTATTCTGCACAACTCCAAAAGTCCTGAAACTCCACGGAAGTTGTTTTTGGAAATAATGAAAAATACTGAGCGGAAGAAATACCAGAGGGGGCCCACACCCTGGCCACGAGGGTGGGGGGCACGCCCCCTGTTGGCCCTCCGGTGCCCATCTTCTGCTATATGAAGTCTTTCGTCCGAAGAAAAATCAGAAGCAAGCTTTCGGGACGAGACTCCGCCGCCACGAGGCGGAACCTTGGCGGAACCAATCTAGGGCTCTGGCGGAGCTGTTCTGCCGGGGACACTTCCCTCCGGGAGGGGGAAATCATCGCCATCATCATCACCAACGCTCCTCTCATCGGGAGGGGGCCAATCTCCATCAACATCTTCACCAGCACCATCTCCTCTCAAACCCTAGTTCATCTCTTGTATCCAATTCTTGTCTCTAAGTCTGGGATTGGTACCTGTAGGTTGCTAGTAGTGTTGATTACTCCTTGTAGTTGATGCTAGTTGGTTTATTTGGTGGAAGATCATATGTTCAGATCCTATATGCATATTAATACTCCTCTGATTATGGACATGAATATGCTTTGTGAGTAGTTACGTTTGTTCCTGAGGACATGGGAGAAGTCTTGCTATTAGTAGTCATGTGAATTTGGTATTCGTTTGATATTTTGATGAGATGTATGTTGTCTCTCCTCTAGTGGTGTTATGTGAACGTCGACTACATGACACTTCACCATTGTTTGGGCCTAGAGGAAGGCATTGGGAAGTAATAAGTAGATGATGGGTTGCTAGAGTGACAGAAGCTTAAACCCTAGTTTATGTGTTGCTTCGTAAGGGGCTGATTTGGATCCATATGTTTCAGGCTATGGTTAGGTTTACCTTAATACTTCTTTTGTAGTTGCGGATGCTTGCAATAGGAGTTAATCATAAGTGGGATGTTTGTCCAAGTAAGGGCAGCACCCAAGCACCGGTCCACCCACATATCAAATTATCAAAGTACAGAACGCGAATCATATGAACGTGGTGAAAACTAGCTTGACGATAATTCCCATGTGTCCTCGGGAGCGCTTTTCTCTATATAAGAGTTTGTCCAGGCTTGTCCTTTGCTACAAAAAGGATTGGGCCACCTTGCTGCACTTTATCTACTTTTGTTACTTGTTGCTCGTTACAAATTATCTTATCACAAAACTACCTGTTACCTATAATTTCAGTGCTTGCAGAGAATACCTTGCTGAAAACCGCTTATCATTTCCTTCTGCTCCTCATTGGGTTCGACACTCTTACTTATCAAAAGGACTACGATAGATCCCCTATACTTGTGGGTCATCAAGACTCTTTTCTGGCGCCGTTGCCGGGGAGTGAAGCGCCTTTGGTAGGTGGAATTTGGTAAGGAAAAATTTATATAGTGTGCTGAAATTTATTGTCACTTGTTACTATGGAAAGTAATCCTCTGAGGGGCTTGTTCGGGGTATCTTCACCCCGACCAGTAGAGCAAAGAGTTGCTCCTCAACCTATTGAACCTACTGAAAATGAAAATGTCTACTTTGAAATTCCTTCGGGTATGATAGAAAAACTGCTAGCTAATCCTTTTGCAGGAGATGGAACATTACATCCTGATGAGCACCTAATATATGTGGATGAAGTTTTTGGATTATTTAAGCTTGCAGGTATGCCTGATGGTGTTATCAAGAAGAAGGTCTTCCCTTTATCTTTGAAGGGAGATGCATTGACATGGTATAGGCTATGTGATGATAAGGGATCATGGGACTACAAACGGTTGAAATTGGAATTCCATCAGAAGTTTTATCCTATGCATCTTGTTCATCGTGATCGTAAGTATATATATAATTTTTGGCCTCGCGAAGGAGAAAGCATCGCTCAAGCTTGGGTGAGGCTTAAGTCAATGTTATATTCCTGCCCCAATCATGAGCTCTCAAGAGAAATGATTATTAAAAAAATTTATGCTCGGCTTTCTGACAACAATCGCACCATGCTCGATACTTCTTGTGCTGGATCTTTTATGAGGAAGACTATTGAATTCAAATGGGATTTATGTTGGAAATATGCCCTAGAGGCAATAATAAATGGTTATTATTATATTTCTTTGTTCATGGTAATTGTCTATTGTTCATGCTATAATTGTATCCGGAAATCGTAATACATGTGTGAATACATAGACCACAACGTGTCCCTAGTAAGCCTCTAGTTGACTAGCTCGTTGATCAACAGATAGTCAAGGTTTCCTGACTATGGACATTGGATGTCATTGATAATGGGATCACATCATTAGGAGAATGATGTGATGGACAAGACCCAATCCTAAGCATAGCATAAAAGATCGTGTAGTTTCGTTTGCTAGAGCTTTTCCAATGTCAAGTATCTTTTCCTTAGACCATGAGATCGTGCAACTCCCGGATACCGTAGGAGTGCTTTGGGTGTGCCAAACGTCACAACGTAACTGGTGACTATAAAGGTGCACTACGGGTATCTCCGAAAGTGTCTGTTGGGTTGGCACGGATCGAGACTGGGATTTGTCACTCCGTGTGACGGAGAGGTATCTCTGGGCCCACTCGGTAATGCATCATCATAATGAGCTCTATGTGACTAAGGCATTAGTCACGGGATCATGCATTGCGGTACGAGTAAAGAGACTTGCCGGTAACGAGATTGAACAAGGTATTGGGATACCGACGGTCGAATCTCGGGCAAGTAACATACCGATTGACAAAGGGAATTGCATACGGGATTGATTGAATCCTCGACATCGTGGTTCATCCGATGAGATCATCATGGAACATGTGGGAGCCAACATGGGTATCCAGATCCCGCTGTTGGTTATTGACCGGAGAGGCGTCTCGGTCATGTCTGCATGTCTCCCGAACCCGTAGGGTCTACACACTTAAGGTTCGGTGACGCTAGGGTTGTAGAGATATGTGTATGCGGAAACCCGAAAGTTGTTCGGAGTCCCGGATGAGATCCCGGACGTCACGATGAGTTCCGGAATGGTCCGGAGGTGAAGAATTATATATAGGAAGTCCAGTTTCGGCCACCGGGAAAGTTTCAGGGGTTATCGGTATTGTACCGGGACCACCGGAAGGGTCCCGGGGGTCCACCGGGTGGGGCCACCTGTCCCGGAGGGCCTCATGGGCTGAAGTGGGGAGGGAACCAGCCCATAGTGGGCTGGGGCGCCCCCCATGGGCCTCCCCCTGCGCCTAGGGTTGGAAACCCTAGGGGGGCGCCCCACTTGACTTGGGGGGTAAGTTATCCCCCTTGGCCGCCGCCCCCACCCTAGATGGGACTTGGCCGGCGCCCCCCCCCCTCCCAGGGGGCCTATATAAAGGGGGGAGGGAGGGCAGTGGTATGACAGCCTTGGGCGCCTCCCTCCTCCCCTGCAACACCTCTCCCTCTCGCAGAAGCTCGGCGAAGCCCTGCCGAGACCCGCTACATCCACCACCACGCCGTCGTGCTGCTGGATCTCCATCAACCTCTCCTTCCCCTTGCTGGATCAAGAAGGAGGAGACGTCGCAGCACCGTACGTGTGTTGAACGCGGAGGTGCCGTCCGTTCGGCACCCGGTCATCGGTGATTTGGATCACGACGAGTACGACTCCGTCATCCACGTTCATTGGAACGCTTCCGCTCGCAATCTACAAGGGTATGTAGATGCACTCCTTTCCCCTCGTTGCTAGTATACTCCATAGATGCATCTTCGTGAGCGTAGGAAAATTTTAAAATTATGCTACGATTCCCAACAGTGGCATCATGAGCCAGGCCTATGCGTAGTTACTATGCACGAGTAGAACACAAAGCAGTTGTGGGCGTTGATGTTGCCAATTCTTCTTGCCGCTACTAGTCGTTTCTTGTTTCGGCGGTATTGTAGGATGAAGCGGCCCGGACCGACCTTACACGTACGCTTACGTGAGACAGGTTCCACCGACTGACATGCACTAGTTGCATGAGGTGGCTAGCGGGTGTCTGCCTCTCCTACTTTAGTCGGAACGGATTCGATGAAAAGGGTCCTTATGAAGGGTAAATAGAAATTGGCAAATCACGTTGTGGTCATACGTAGGTAAGAAACGTTCTTGCTAGAAACCTACAAACCACGTAAAAACTTGCAACAACAATTAGAGGACGTCTAACTTGTTTTTGCAGCATGTGTTATGTGATGTGATATGGCCAGAAGATGTGATGAATGATATATGTGATGTATGAGATTGATCATATTCTTGTAATAGGAATCACGACTTGCATGTCGATGAGTATGACAACCGGCAGGAGCCATAGGAGTTGTCTTTATTATTTTGCATGACCTGCGTGTCATTGAATAACGCCATGTAAATTACTTTACTTTGTTGCTAAACGCGTTAGCCATAGAAGTAGAAGTAATCGTTGGCGTGACGACTTCATGAAGACACGATGATGGAGATCATGGTGTCATGCCGGTGACGAAGATGATCATGGTGCCCCGAAGATGGAGATCAAAGGAGCAAAATGATATTGGCCATATCATGTCACTATTTGATTGCATGTGATGTTTATCATGTTTTTGCATCTTATTTGCTTAGAACGACGGTAGTAAGTAAGATGATCCCTTATGATAATTTCAAGAAAAGTGTTCCCCCTAACTGTGCACCGTTGCGAAGGTTCGTTGTTTGGAAGCACCACGTGATGATCGGGTGTGATAGATTCTAACGTTCGAATACAACGGGTGTTGACGAGCCTAGCATGTACAGACATGGCCTCGGAACACACGCAATACACTTAGGTTGACTTGACGAGCCTACCATGTACAGACATGGCCTCGGAACACGGAGGACCAAAAGGTCGAGCATGAGTCGTATAGAAGATACGATCAACATGGAGATGTTCACCGATCTTGACTAGTCCGTCTCACGTGATGATCGGACACGGCCTAGTTAACTCGGATCATGTTTCACTTAGATGACTAGAGGGATGTCTATCTGAGTGGGAGTTCATTGAGTAATTTGATTAGATGAACTTAATTATCATGAACTTAGTCTAAAATCTTTACACTATGTCTTGCAGATCAAATGGCCAACGTTGTCCTCAATTTCAATGCGTTCCTAGAGAAAACCAAGCTGAAAGATGATGGCAGCAATTATACGGACTGGGTCCGGAATCTGAGGATCATCCTCATAGTAGCCAAGAAAGATTATGTCCTTGAAGCACCGCTAGGTGAAGCACCAATCCCAGAGAACCAAGACGTTATGAACACTTGGCAATCACGTGCTGATGATTACTCCCTCGTTCAGTGCGGCATGCTTTACAGCTTAGAACCGGGTCTCAAAAAGCGTTTTGAGAAACATGGAGCATATGAGATGTTCGAGGAGCTGAAATTGGTTTTCCAAGCTCATGCCCGGGTCGAGAGATATGAAGTCTCCGACAAGTTCTTCAGCTGTAAAATGGAGGAAAATAGTTCTGTAAGTGAGCACATACTCAGAAGCCTGGGTTGCACAACCGCTTGACTCAGCTGGGAGTTAATCTCCCGGATGACGCGGTCATTGACAGAATCCTTCAGTCGCTTCCACCAATCTACAAGAGCTTTGTGATGAACTTCAATATGCAGGGGATGGAAAAGACCATTCCTGAGATATATTCAATGCTGAAATCAGCGGAGGTGGAGATCAGAAAAGAACATCAAGTGTTGATGGTGAATAAAACCACTAAGTTCAAGAAGGGCAAGGGTAAGAAGAACTTCAAGAAGGACGGCAAGGGAGTTGCCGCGCCCGGTAAGCCAGTTGCCGGGAAGAAGCCAAGGAATGGACCCAAGCCCGAGACTGAGTGCTTTTATTGCAAGGGAAGTGGTCACTGGAAGCAGAACTGCCCCAAATACTTAGCGGACAAGAAGGCCGGCAACACCAAAGGTATATGTGATATACATGTAATTGATGTGTACCTTGCCAGTACTCGTAGTAGCTCCTGGGTATTTGATACCGGTGCGGTGGCTCATATTTGTAACTCAAAACAGGAACTACGGAATAAACGGAGACTGGCGAAGGACGAGGTGACGATGCGCGTCGGGAATGGTTCCAAGGTCGATGTGATCGCCGTCGGCACGCTACCTCTGCCTCTACCTACGGGATTAGTTTTAAACCTCAATAATTGTTATTTAGTGCCAGCTTTGAGCATGAACATTGTATCTGGATCTCGTTCAATTCGAGATGGCTACTCATTTAAATCCGAGAATAATGGTTGTTCTATTTATTTGAGAGATATGTATTATGGTCATGCCCCACTGGTCAATGGTTTATTCTTGATGAATCTCGAACGTGATGTTACACATATTCATAGTGTGAATACCAAAAGATGTAAAGTTGATAACGATAGTCCCACATACTTGTGGCACTGCCGCCTTGGTCACATTGGTGTCAAGTGCATGAAGAAGCTCCATGCAGATGGACTTTTGGAGTCTCTTGATTATGAATCATTTGACACGTGCGAACCATGCCCCATGGGTAAGATGACCAAGACTCCGTTCTCCGGAACAATGGAGCGAGCAACCAACTTATTGGAAATCATACATACCGATGTGTGCGGTCCAATGAGTGTTGAGGCTCGCGGAGGATATCGTTATGTTCTCACTCTCACTGATGATTTAAGTAGATATGGGTATGTCTACCTAATGAAGCACAAGTCTGAAACCTTTGAAAAGTTCAAGGAATTTCAGAGTGAGGTTGAGAATCAACGTGACAGGAAAATAAAATTCTTGCGATCAGATCGTGGTGGAGAATATTTAAGTCACGAGTTTGGTGCACACTTACGGAAATGTGGAATCATTTCACAACTCACGCCGCCTGAAACACCTCAGCGAAACGGTGTGTCCGAACGTCGTAATCGCACTCTATTGGATATGGTGCGATCTATGATGTCTCTTACCGATTTACCACTCTCATTTTGGGGCTATGCTTTAGAGACTGCCGCATTCACTTTAAATAGGGCTCCGTCGAAATCCGTTGAGACGACACCGTATGAATTATGGTTTGGGAAGAAACCTAAGCTGTCGTTTCTAAAAGTTTGGGGATGCGATGCTTATGTCAAGAAACTTCAACCTGAAAAGCTCGAACCCAAGTCGGAGAAATGCGTCTTCATAGGATACCCTAAGGAAACCATTGGGTATACCTTCTACCTCAGATCCGAAGGCAAGATCTTCGTTGCCAAGAACGGGTCCTTTCTGGAGAAGGAGTTTCTCTCGAAAGAATTGAGTGGGAGGAAAGTGGAACTTGATGAGCTGATAGTCACCCCTTCCGAACCGGAAAGTAGCGCAGCGCGGGAAGATGTTCCTGTGGTGCCTACACCGACTGGGGAGGAAGTTAATGATGATGATCATGAAGCTTCGGATCAAGTTACTACTGAACTTCGTAGGTCCACAAGGACACGTTCCGCACCAGAGTGGTACGGCAACCCTGTCCTGGAAATCATGTTGTTAGACAACGGTGAACCTTCGAACTATGAAGAAGCGATGGCGGGCCCGGATTCCGACAAATGGCTAGAAGCCATGAAATCCGAGATAGGATCCATGTATGAAAACGAAGTATGGACTTTGACTGACTTGCCCTATGATCGGCGAGCCATAGAAAACAAATGGATCTTTAAGAAGAAGACGGACGCGGATGGTAATGTGACCATCTACAAAGCTCGACTTGTCTCTAAGGGTTATCGACAAGTTCAAGGGGTTGACTACGATGAGACTTTCTCACCCGTAGCGAAGCTGAAGTCCGTCCGAATCATGTTAGCTATTGCCGCATACTATGATTATGAGATATGGCAGATGGACGTCAAAACGGCATTCCTTAACGGCTTCCTTAAGGAAGAGTTGTATATGATGCAACCGGAAGGTTTTGTCGATCCTAAGAATGCTAACAAAGTATGCAAGCTCCAGCGCTCAATCTATGGGCTGGTGCAAGCATCTCGGAGTTGGAACATTCGCTTTGATGAGATGATCAAAGCGTTTGGGTTTACACAGACTTATGGAGAAGCCTGTGTTTACAAGAAAGTGAGTGGGAGCTCAGTAGCATTTCTCTTATTATATGTGGATGACATATTATTGATGGGAAATGATATAGAATTCTTGGAAAGTATAAAGGCCTATTTGAATAAGTGTTTTCAATGAAGGACCTTGGAGAAGCTGCTTATATATTAGGCATCAAGATCTATAGAGATAGATCAAGACGCCTCATTGGTCTTTCACAGAGTACATACCTTGACAAGATATTGAAGAAGTTCAATATGGATCAGTCCAATAAGGGGTTCTTGCCTGTATTGCAAGGTGTGCAACTGAGCACGGCTCAATGCCCGACCACGGTAGAAGATAGAGAAAAGATGAGTGTCATCCCCTATGCCTCGGCCATAGGGTCTATTATGTATGCCATGCTGTGTACCAGACCTGATGTAAACCTTGCCGTAAGTTTGGTAGGAAGGTACCAAAGTAATCCCGGCATGGAACACTGGACAGCGGTCAAGAATATCCTGAAGTACCTGAAGAGGACTAAGGATATGTTTCTCGTTTATGGAGGTGACGAAGAGCTCGTCGTAAAGGGTTACGTCGACGCTAGCTTCGACACAGATCTGGATGACTCGAAGTCACAAACCGGATACGTGTATATTTTGAATGGAGGAGCAGTAAGCTGGTGCAGTTGCAAACAAAGCGTCGTGGTGGGATCTACATGTGAAGCGGAGTACATGGCGGCCTCGGAGGCAGCACAGGAAGCAGTCTGGATGAAGGAGTTCATTACCGACCTAGGGGTGATTCCCAATGCGTCGGGCCCGATGACTCTCTTCTGTGACAACACTGGAGCTATTGCCCTTGCGAAGGAGCCCAGGTTTCACAGGAAGACCAGGCATATCAAGAGTCGCTTCAACTCCATTCGTGAAAGTGTTCAAAATGGAGACATAGATATTTGTAAAGTACATACGGACCTGAATGTAGCAGATCCGTTGACTAAACCTCTCCCTAGAGCAAAACATGATCAACACCAGGACGCAATGGGTGTTCGATTCATCACAATGTAACTAGATTATTGACTCTAGTGCAAGTGGGAGACTGTTGGAAATATGCCCTAGAGGCAATAATAAATGGTTATTATTATATTTCTTTGTTCATGGTAATTGTCTATTGTTCATGCTATAATTGTATTGTCCGGAAATCGTAATACATGTGTGAATACATAGACCACAACGTGTCCCTAGTAAGCCTCTAGTTGACTAGCTCGTTGATCAACAGATAGTCAAGGTTTCCAGACTATGGACATTGGATGTCATTGATAACGGGATCACATCATTAGGAGAATGATGTGATGGACAAGACCCAATCCTAAGCATAGCATAAAAGATCGTGTAGTTTCGTTTGCTAGAGCTTTTCCAATGTCAAGTATCTTTTCCTTAGACCATGAGATCGTGCAACTCCCGGATACCGTAGGAGTGCTTTGGGTGTGCCAAACGTCACAACCTAACTGGGTGACTATAAAGGTGCACTACGGGTATCTCCGAAAGTGTCTGTTGGGTTGGCACGGATCGAGACTGGGATTTGTCACTCCGTGTGACGGAGAGGTATCTCTGGGCCCACTTGGTAATGCATCATCATAATGAGCTCTATGTGACTAAGGCGTTAGTCACGGGATCATGCATTGCGGTACGAGTAAAGAGACTTGCCGGTAACGAGATTGAACAAGGTATTGGGATACCGACGATCGAATCTCGGGCAAGTAACATACCGATTGACAAAGGGAATTGCATACGGGATTGATTGAATCCTCGACATCGTGGTTCATCCGATGAGATCATCATGGAACATGTGGGAGCCAACATGGGTATCCAGATCCCGCTGTTGGTTATTGATCGGAGAGGCATCTCGGTCATGTCTGCATGTCTCCCGAACCCGTAGGGTCTACACACTTAAGGTTCGGTGACGCTAGGGTTGTAGAGATATGTGTATGCGGAAACCCGAAAGTTGTTCGGAGTCCCGGATGAGATCCCGGACGTCACGAGGAGTTCCGGAATGGTCCGGAGGTGAAGAATTATATATAGGAAGTCCAGTTTCGGCCACCGGAAAGTTTCGGGGGTTATCGGTATTGTACCGGGACCACCGGAAGGGTCCCGGGGGTCCACCGGGTGGGGCCACCTGTCCCGGAGGGCCCCATGGGCTGAAGTGGGGAGGGAACCATACCATAGTGGGCTGGGGCGCCCCCCATGGGCCTCCCCCCTGCGCCTAGGGTTGGAAACCCTAGGGGGGGCGCCCCACTTGACTTGCGGGGTAAGTTACCCCCCTTGGCCGCCGCCCCCACCCTAGATGGGACTTGGCCGGCGCCCCCCCCTCCCAGGGGGCCTATATAAAGGGGGGGAGGGAGGGCAGTGGTATTACAGCCTTGGGCGCCTCCTTCCTCCCCTGCAACACCTCTCCCTCTCGCAGAAGCTCGGCAAAGCCCTGCCGAGACCCGCTACATCCACCACCACGCCGTCGTGCTGCTGGATCTCCATCAACCTCTCCTTCCCCTTGCTGGATCAAGAAGGAGGAGACGTCGCAGCACCGTACGTGTGTTGAATGCGGAGGTGCCGTCCGTTCGGCACTCGGTCATCGGTGATTTGGATCACGGCGAGTACGACTCCGTCATCCACGTTCATTGGAACGCTTCCGCTCGCGATCTACAAGGGTATGTAGTGTTGGGAATCGTAGCATAATTTTAAAATTTTCCTACGTTCACCAAGATAAATCTATGGAGTATAATAGCAACGAGGGGAAGGGGGTGCATCTACATACCATTGTAGATCGCGAGCGGAAGCGTTCCAATGAACGTGGATGACGGAGTCGTACTCGCCGTGATCCAAATCACCGATGACCGAGTGCCGAACGGACGGCACCTCCGCGTTCAACACACGTACGGTGCAGCGACGTCTCCTCCTTCTTGATCCAGCAAGGGGGAAGGAGAGGTTGATGGAGATCCAGCAGCACGACGGCGTGGTGGTGGATGTAGCGGGTCTCGTGCAGGGCTACGCCGAGCTTCTACGAGAGAGAGAGGTGTTGCAGGGGAGGAGGGAGGCGCCCAAGGCTGTTGTGTGCTGCCCTCCCTCCCCCCCCCCTTTATATAGGCCCCTGGGGAGGTGCGCCAGCCCCAAGAGATGGGATCTCAAGGGGGGCGGCGGCCACAAGGGGGGGAAGGGGTTGCCTTGCCCCCCAAGGCAAGGGGGAACTCCCCCCCTAGGGTTCCCAACCCTAGGCGCATGGGGGGAGGCCCAAGGGGGGCGCCCCAGCCTACTAGGGGCTGGTTCCCTTCCACTTTCAGCCCACGGGGCCCTCCGGGACAGGTGGCCCCACCCGGTGGACCCCCGGGACCCTTCCGGTGGTCCCGGTACAATACCGATAACCCCCGAAACTTTCCCGGTGGCCGAAACTGGACTTCCTATATATAATTCTTCACCTCCGGACCATTCCAGAACCTCTCGTGAGGTCCGGGATCTCATCCGGGACTCCGAAAATTTTTCGGGTTTCCGCATACATATATCTCTACAACCCTAGCGTCACCGGACCTTAAGTGTGTAGACCCTACGGGTCCGGGAGGCATGCAGACATGACCGAGACGCCTCTCCGGTCAATAACCAACAGCGGGATCTGGATACCCATGTTGGCTCCCACATGTTCCACGATGATCTCATCGGATGAACCACGGTGTCGAGGATTCAATCAATCCCGTATACAATTCCCTTTGTCAATCGGTATGTTACTTGCCCGAGATTCGATCGTCGGTATCCCAATACCTTGTTCAATCTCGTTACCGGCAAGTCTCTTTACTCGTACCGCAATGCATGATCCCGTGACTAACGCCTTAGTCACATTGAGCTCATTATGATGAAGCATTACCGAGTGGGCCCAGAGATACCTCTCCGTTACACGGAGCGACAAATCCCAGTCTCGATCCGTGCCAACCCAACAGACACTTTTGGAGATACCCGTAATGCACCTTTATAGTCACCCAGTTACGTTGTGACGTTTGGCACACCCAAAGCACTCCTATGGTATCCGGGAGTTGCACGATCTCATGGTCTAAGGAAAAGATACTTGACATTGGAAAAGCTCTAGCAAACGAAACTACACGATCTTTTATGCTATGCTTAAGTTGGGTCTTGTCCATCACATCATTCTCCTAATGATGTGATCCCGTTATCAATGACATCCAATGTCCATAGTCAGGAAACCATGACTATCTGTTGATCAACGAGCTAGTCAACTAGAGGCTTACTAGGGACAGGTTGTGGTCTATGTATTCACACATGTATCACGATTTTCGGAAAATACAATTATAGCATGAATAATAGACAATTACCATGAACAAAGAAATATAATAATAACCATTTATTATTGCCTCTAGGGCATATTTCCAACATGTAGATGCACTCCTTTCCCCTCGTTGCTAGTATACTCCATAGATGCATCTTCGTGAGCGTAGGAAAATTTTAAAATTATGCTACGATTCCCAACAGTTTATTGGAAAGAATTAAACGCAACTCTGAAGATTGGGACCTCGACGAAGGTAAGGAGTCAGGTATGACACTTAAGTTTGATTGTGTTAAATCTTTTATGGATACCGATGTTTTCCGTAAATTTAGCACTAAATATGGACTTGACTCTGAGATAGTAGCTTCTTTCTGTGAATCTTTTGCTACTCATGTTGATCTCCCTAAGGAGAAGTGGTTTAAATATCATCCTCCCATAGAAGTAAAAGTAGCTGCACCTATTAAAGTTGAAGAAAAGACTATCACTTATAATGATCATGTTGTTCCAACTGCCTATGTTGAGAAACCACCTTTCCCTGTTAGAATAAAGGATCATGCTAAAGCTTCAACTGTGGTTCGTAAAAGCAATATTAGAACTTATACACCTCCTGAGCAAGTTAAAGTTGAACCTAATATTGCTATTGTTAAAGATCTCTTGGCTGATAATATTGATGGGCATGTTATTTATTTCTGTGATGAGACTGCTAGAATTGCTAAACCTTGTGCTAAAGATAAACATAGACCTGTGGTAGGCATGCATGTTATTTCTGTTAAAATAGGAGATCATTGTTATCATGGCTTATGTGACATGGGTGCTAGTGCTAGTGCAATACCTATTGACTTATATAAAGAAATTATGCATGATATTGCACCTACTGAGTTAGAAGAAATTGATGTCACAATTAAGCTTGCCAATAGGGATACTATATCACCAATTGGGATTGTTATAGATGTTGAAGTCTTGTGTGGGAAAACTAAATATCCTGCTGATTTTCTTGTTCTTGGTTCCCCACAAGATAGCTTTTGTCCCATTATATTTGGTAGACCCTTCTTAAACACTGTTAATGCTAGGATAGACTGCGAAAAGGATGTTGTTACTATTGGTCTAGGTGATATGTCTCATGAGTTCAACTTCTCTAAATTTCATAGACAACACCGTGAAGAGGAACTGCCTAGTAAACATGAAATTATTGGTCTTGCTTCTATTGCCGTACCTCCTAGTGATCCTTTAGAACAATATTTGCTAGACCATGAAAATGATATGTTTATGAATGGAAGAAGGGAAATAGATGAAGTGTTCTTTAAACAGGGACCTATTCTGAAACACAACTTGCCTGTTGAAATCCTAGGGGATCCTCCTCCACCCAAGGGTGATCCCGTGTTTGAGCTTAAACCATTGCTTGATACTCTTAAATATGCTTATCTTGATGAAAAGAAGATATATCCTGTTATTATTAGTGCTAACCTTTCAGAGAAGGAGGAACAAAAATTATTGAAAACTCTAAAGAAGCACCGTGCTACTATTGGATATACTCTTGATGATCTTAAGGGCATTAGTCCCACTCTATGCCAACACAAAATAAATTTGGAGAAAGATGCCAAACCAGTTATTGATCATCAACGACGACTGAATCTAAAATAAAAGAAGTGGTAAGAAAGGAAATACTAAAGCTCCTTGAGGCAGGTATAATCTATCCCATTGCTGATAGTCAGTGGGTAAGTCATTTCCATTGTGTCCCTAAGAAGGGAGGTATTACTGTCGTTCCTAATGATAAAGATGAATTGATTCCGCAAAGAATTATTACAGGTTATAGGATGGTAATTGATTTCCGCAAATTAAATAAGGCTACTAAAAAGATCATTACCCCTTACCTTTTATTGATCAAATGCTAGAAATATTATCCAAACATACACATTTTTGCTTTCTAGATGGTTATTCTGGTTTCTCTCAAATACCTGTGTCAGCTGATTATCAAGCTAAGACCACCTTTACTTGCCCTTTCGGTACTTTTGCTTATAGACGTATGCCTTTTGGTTTATGTAATGCACCTGCTACCTTTCAAAAATGCATGATGGCTATATTCTCTGACTTTTGTGAAAAGATTTGTGAGGTTTTCATGGACGATTTCTCCGTTTATGGATCCTCTTTTGATGATTGCTTGAGCAACCTTGATCGAGTTTTGCAGAGATGCGAAGAAACTAACCTTGTCTTGAACTGGGAAAAGTGCCACTTTATGGTTAATGAAGGCATTGTCTTGGGGCATAAAATTTCTGAAAGAGGTATTGAAGTTGATAAAGCTAAAGTTGATGCTATTGAAAAGATGCCATGTCCCAAGGACATCAAAGGTATAAGAAGTTTCCTTGGTCATGCCGGGTTTTATAGGAGGTTCATTAAGGACTTCTCAAAAATTTCTCGGCCTCTGACTAATCTATTACAAAAAGATATACCATTTGTCTTTGATGATTATTGTGTAGAAGCATTTGAAATACTTAAGAAAGCATTGATGTCTGCACCTATTGTTCGGCCACCTGATTGGAATTTACCCTTTGAAATTATGTGTGATGCTAGTGATTATGTTGTAGGTGCTGTTCTAGGGCAAAGAGTTGATAAGAAATTAAATGTTATTCAATATGCTAGTAAAGCTCTAGACAATGCTCTGAGAAATTATGCTAGTACTGAAAAAGAATTCTTAGTAGTTGTATTTGCTTGTGATAAGTTCAGACCTTATATTGTTGATTCTAAAGTAACTATTCACACGGATCATGCTACTATTAAATATCTTATGGAAAAGAAAGATGCTAAACCTAGACTTATTAGATGGTTTCTCTTGCTACAAGAATTTGATTTGCATATTATTGATAGAAAGGGAGCTGAGAACCCCGTTGCAGAAAACTTGTCTAGGTTAGAAAATGTTCTTGATGACCCACTACCTATTGATGATAGCTTTCCTGATGAACAATTAAATGTCATAAATGCTTCTCGTACTGCTCCATGGTATGCTGATTATGCTAATTACATTGTTGCTAAATTCATACCACCTAGTTTCACATACCAGCAAAAGAAAAAGTTTTTCTATGATTTGAGACATTACTTCTGGGATGACCCGCATCTTTATAAAGAAGGAGTAGATGGTGTTATTAGACGTTGTGTGCCTAAGCATGAACAGGAACATATCCTACGCAAGTGTCACTCCGAGGCTTATGGAGGACACCACGCTGGGGATAGAACTGCACATAAGGTATTGCAATCCGGTTTTTATTGGCCTACTCTCTTCAAGGATGCCCGTAAGTTTGTCTTATCTTGTGATGAATGTCAAAGAATTGGTAATATTAGTAGACGTCAAGAAATGCCTATGAATTATTCACTTGTTATTGAACCATTCGATGTTTGGGGCTTTGATTATATGGGACCGTTTCCTGCCTTTAATGGATATACACATATTTTAGTTGTTGTTGATTATGTTACTAAGTGGGTAGAAGCTATTCCAACTCGTAGTGCTGATCATAACACTTCTATTAAGATGCTTAAAGAAGTTATTTTTCCGAGGTTTGGAGTCCCTAGATATTTAATGACTGATGGTGGTTCACATTTTATTCATGGTGCCTTTCGTAAAATGCTTGCTAAGTATGATTTAATCATAGAATTGCATCTCCGTATCATCCGCAGTCTAGTGGTCAAGTAGAATTGAGCAATAGAGAGCTCAAATTAATTTTGCAAAAGATTGTTAATAGATCTAGAAAGAATTGGTACAAGAAACTTGATGATGCATTATGGGCCTATAGAACTGCATATAAAAATCCTATGGGTATGTCTCCGTATGAAATGTTTTATGGAAAAGCATGTCACTTACCTCTCGAACTAGAACATAAGGCGTATTGGGCTATTAAAGAGCTCAACTATGATTTCAAACTTGCCGGTGAAAACAGGTTATTTGACATTAGCTCACTTGATGAATGGAGAACCCAAGCCTATGAGAATGCCAAGTTGTTTAAAGAAAAAGTTAAAAGATGGCATGACAAAAAAATACAAAAGCGTGAGTTTAGTGTAGGTGATTATGTATTGCTATACAACTCTCGTTTAAGATTTTTTGCAGGAAAACTTCTCTCTAAATGGGAAGGTCCTTACGTTATCGAGGAGGTCTATCGTTCCGGTGCCATAAAAATTAACAACTTCGAAGGCACAAATCCGAAGGTGTTGAACGGTCAAAGAATCAAACATTATATCTCAGGTAATCCTATAAATGTTGAAACCAATGTTATTGAAACCGTAACACCGGATGAATACATAAGAGACACTTTCCAGAACATTTGAGACTCCGAAAAGGAATAGGTATGTGGTACGGTAAGTAAACGGACTCCAAAACAGTTCTAATGGCAATTTTTCTCCGTTTTGGAATATTTAGAAAATAGAAAAATAAGAAGTAGTCTGGGAAGGACACGAGGCCTCCACGAGGGTGGAGGGCGCGCCCTACCCCCCGTGTGCACCCCGTGTGCTCTCCGGACTCCGTTTTCTTGCACGTTACGTATTTTGGTCGGTAAAAATTCATTACATAATCTCCCGAAGGTTTTGACTCTCGTATCACGCAAATATCCTCTGTTTTTGTTTCGAGTTGTTGCTGCTGCAGATTATAGCAAGATGTCTTCTCAAGAGTCAGTCGGGGAGAGCCGGGTGTCTCATCCGGCATCGAGATCAAGGACAAACAGCGATGCTGACCACTTTGGGCCAGCAATGGAGGAAGAGATGGAGGCTGATTTGAAGAGGATAGATGCCATGGAGGAGGATCAAGAAGTCACTTCTCGCTTCCGAGCTGGATTCACGATGGGGGAACTACAGAGCTCGGCTATTCCAAACTCGATTATCCCTTCCAATGTTAGATTTCTTTCTTACGAGAATATGAAAAAGAGTGTCACCTGTTCCCCCGCAGCTATGCAACATCCATGGGTGCAAGGAGCTTTAACCATTATGGGTAAGCTCCGTAAGGAGATAATGGATCTCAAGCAGCAACTCAATAAGCTCGAGGAAGAGAATCGTATCCTGAGGAGCATCATCGCCTAGAATATCACACCATCATCTCCGAAGAATGAGATATAATCACATGGGTATGGGCACTCCCCTTGGAAACTACCAAGCTTGGGGGAGGTGCCCCGGTATCGTATCACCACCACATCTCCTATCTTTACCCTTTTTCTTAGTTCGATCCCTTTTAGTATTATCTTGATCTAGTAGAATAAAAGTTTTAGTATGATCTAGTTTTGAGTTTTGCTTTATGATCCCTCTATGTAATCGAGTCCGTGAGCTATATAATAAATATTAGTGTTGAGTCAAGGGCTTGATTATTTTGCCATGATCTTGAGTGAATAAAAGAAAAGAGAAAAGAATAAAAAGAAACAAAGAGGTCATATTGATCTTATGAAGAGTAATGACTTCACATAGAAAGAGTATCTATACCTACTAATAAAAGAAATAGGTATTCTTAGTCCGTCATACTATTTTATAGAAAACCCCCTGATGTTTATTATATTAAACCCGCAGTACATATTAAATGTTTTTTAAAATACTCATATCTTCTAAACCGTAACTCCAAATTTAACATGTTATATATGGAATTTGATTAGAAAAACATATAGAATCTAAATATGATGTTATTTTACATGTTAAGCATTTAAAAAAATACTATCTAGGGTGCAATCTTAACAAACAATGCATTATTCGTCTTTCTTTCATATCGGTGTTGATCCAGCTTGTGGATGAACATCTCAGCAAAATCGGGATTGGAGACGAAATTGAAGATCACTTGCCCATTTCTTTGTACGTATTAAATCTACAAAGACATGTGGAATCTTGAACTTGCCCTTTTGTAGGCAAAGACCATCTTTATTTGGATCGTAGCTACAAATACTCAGATTATAGATCATTTTTTTGTAATTTAAGAGTGTGTGGTATTCTTTTCTCCCGTTGCAACGCACGGGCCCTTTTGCTAGTGATTATTAAAAATTGTTGAGAGTTGACAAACATAGCTTTGGTCATCGTTGCAATTAATATGAAGTAATAAAGAAAGAGAGGTTTCACATATAAATATACTATCTTGGACATCTTTTGTGATTGTGAGCACTCTTTAAAATATGACATGCTAAAGAGTTGATTTTGGACAAGGAAGACAACGTAATGGGTTATGTTTTCTTATATCCAAAATAAAGTATATTGTTATGGATCATCCAACATGTTGAGCTTGCCTTTCCCCCTCATGCTAGCCAAATTCTTTGCACCAAGTAGAGATACTACTTGTGCTTCCAAAAACCCTTAAACCCAGTTTTGCCATGAGAGTCCACCATATCTACCTATGGATTGAGTAAGATCCTTCAAGTAAGTTATCATCGGTGCAAGCAATAAAAATTGCTCTCTAAATATGTATGATTGATTGGTGTGGAGGAAATAAGCTTTATATGATCTTGTGATGTGGAAGAAATAAAAGCGATGGACTGCATAATAAAGGTCCATATCACAAGTGGCAATATAAAGTGACGTTCTTTTGCATTAAGATTTTGTGCATCCAACTCTGAAAGTGCATGGCAACCTCTGCTTCCCTCTGCGAAGGGCCTATCTTTTACTTTTATCTTCTACCTTATGCAAGAGTCATGATGATTTTCACCTTTCCTTTTTACATTTTATCCTTTGGCAAGCACAGTGTGTTGGCAAGATCCTGATATATATATATATATATATATATATATATATATATATATATATATATATATCTAATTGGATGTAAGTTGGCATGAACTATTATTGTTGACATTACCCTTGAGGTAAAAGGTTGGGAGGCGAAACTATAAGCCCCTATCTTTCTCTGTGTCCGATTAAAACTCCATAACCACAAGTATTGTGTGAGTGTTAGCAATTGTGAAAGACTAAATGATAGTTGAGTATGTGGACTTTCTGAAATGCTCTGACATAGACTCTTTCTGACGTTATGATAAATTGCAATTGCTTCAATGACTGAGATTATAGTTTGTTAGTTCTCAATAAAGTTTTTGATTCATACTTTGCATTGTGAATAGATTATTACTTGAGCATAAGAAATCATATGACATTATCCATATATGTTGCTGTTATGAGAATAATCATGATGCCCTCATGTCCATATTTTATTTTATCGACACCTCTACCTCTAAACATGTGGACATATTTATCGTTATCGGCTTCCGCTTGAGGACAAGCGAGGTCTAAGCTTGGGGGAGTTGATACGTCCATTCTGCATCATGCTTTTATATCGATATTTATTGCATTATGGGCTGTTATTACACTTTATGTCACAATACTTATGCCTATTCTCCCTTATTTTACAAGGTTTACATAAGGAGGGAGAATGCCGGCAGCTAGAATTCTGGGCTGGAAAAGGAGCAAATATTAGAGACCTATTCTGCACAAATCCAAAAGTCCTGAAACTCCACGGAAGTTGTTTTTGGAAATAATGAAAAATACTGAGCGGAAGAAATACCAGAGGGGGCCCACACCCTGGCCATGAGGGTGGGGGCGCGCCCTACCCCCTGGGCGCGCCCCCCTGCCTCGTGGGCCCCCTGTTGGCCCTCCGGTGCCCATCTTCTGCTATATGAAGTCTTTTGTCCGAAGAAAAATCAGAAGCAAGCTTTCGGGACGAGACTCTGCCGCCACCAGGCGGAACCTTGGCAGGACCAATCTAGGGCTCTGGCAGAGCTGTTCTGCCGGGGACACTTCCCTCCGGGAGGGGAAAATTATCGCCATCGTCATCACCAACGCTCCTCTCATTGGGAGGGGCCAATCTCCATCAACATCTTCACCAGCACCATCTCCTCTCAAACCCTAGTTCATCTCTTGTATCCAATTCTTGTCTCTAAGTCGGGGATTGGTACCTGTAGGTTGCTAGTAGTGTTGATTACTCCTTGTAGTTGATGCTAGTTGGTTTATTTGGTGGAAGATCATATGTTCAGATCCTATATGCATATTAATACTCCTCTGATTATGAGCATGAATATGCTTTGTGAGTAGTTACGTTTGTTCCTGAGGACATGGGACAAGTCTTGCTATTAGTAGTCATGTGAATTTGGTATTCGTTCGATATTTTGATGAGATGTATGTTGTCTCTCCTCTAGTGGTGTTATGTGAACGTCGACTACATGACACTTCACCATTGTTTGGGCCTAGAGGAAGGCATTGGAAGTAATAAGTAGATGATGGGTTGCTAGAGTGACAGAAGCTTAAACCCTAGTTTATGTGTTGCTTCGTAAGGGGCTGATTTGGATCCATATGTTTCAGGTTATGGTTAGGTTTACCTTAATACTTCTTTTGTAGTTGCGGATGCTTGCAATAGGAGTTAATCATAAGTGGGATGTTTGTCCAAGTAAGGGCAGCACCCAAGCACCGGTCCACCCACATATCAAATTATCAAAGTACCGAACGCGAATCATATGAACGTGGTGAAAACTAGCTTGACGATAATTCCCATGTGTCCTCGGGAGCGCTTTTCTCTATATAAGAGTTTGTCCAGGCTTGTCCTTTGCTACAAAAAGGATTGGGCCACCTTGCTGCACTTTATATACTTTTGTTACTTGTTGCTCGTTACAAATTATCTTATCACAAAACTATCTGTTACCTATAATTTCAGTGCTTGCAGAGAATATCTTGCTGAAAACCGCTTATCATTTCCTTCTGCTCCTCGTTGGGTTCGACACTCTTACTTATCGAAAGGACTACGATAGATCCCCTATACTTGTGGTTCATCAAGCATCCCCAAGCTTGAGCTTTTGTGTCTCCTTAATTCCTCTCATATCATGGTTTCCTAAATCTCGAAAGCTTCATCCACACCAAACTCAACAAGAACTCGTGAGATAAGTTAGTATAAACCAATGCAAAAACCTTATCATTTTCTACTGTAACGAATCACTAAAATTATTATTCAACATTTCATACTAAATGCCTCTGCATATTTAATACTCCTATACTCAAATAGAATCATTAAACAAGCAAACATATGCAAACATAACAGCAATGTGCCAAAACAGTACAGTCTGTAAAGAATGCAAGATTCATCATACTTCCCTAACTCCAAACATTATGAAATTCTACCACACTGTGGAAAATTTATCAGAGCTCAATATGCAAAAAGTTTCAACATTTTATCATATTCTGACTTTTTTAGAGAATTTTTGCAACAGCGATAAACTTTCTGTTTTGAAACAGCAACATGTATACTTGCAAATAAGCATGGCAAAGGCTATCCTTGACATTTTTATTGAAAATAGAGATGCAAAACATTATTCTAAATAACAGCTAGCAAATACTAACAAAATAAAATGACGCTCCAAGCAAAACACATATCATGTGGTGAATAAAAATATAGCTCCAAGTAAAGTTACCGATGAACAAAGACGAAAGAGGGGATGCCTTCCGGGGCATCCCCAAGCTTAGGCCTCTTGGTTGTCCTTGAATATTACCTTGGGGTGCCTTGGGCATCCCCAAGTTTAGGCTCTTGCCACTCCTTATTCCATAGTCCATCGAATCTTTACCCAAAACTTGAAAACTTCACAACACAAAACTCAACAGAAAACTCGTAAGCTCTGTTAGTATAAGAAAATAAATCACCACTTTCGGTATTGTTGTGAACTCATTCTAAATTCATATTTGTGTAATATCTACTGTATTACAACTTCTCTATGGTTCATACCCTCCGATACTACTCATAGATTCATCAAAATATGCAAACAACACACGAAAAACAGAATCTGTCAAAAACAGAACAGTCTGTAATAATCTGTATCTAACGCAAACTTCTGTAACACAGAGAAATCCACCAAAATAGGACGTCCTAGATAATTTGTTTATTGATCTACTGCAATTGGAATCAGTATTTTATCACGTTCTGGTGATTTTTAACAATTGTTTTCGTGAGCAGAAAGTTTCTGACTTTTTCAGCAAGATCAAATAACTATCATCCAAGAAGATCCTATAGGTTTTACTTGGCACTTTATTGAAACAAAATCTATAAAACATGATTACTACAGTAGCTTAATCATGTGAACACACAAAAACATTAGGGGTAAATATTGGGTTGTCTCCCAACAAGCGCTTTTCTTTAATGCCTTTTTAGCTAGGCATGATGATGACAAAGATGCTCACATAAAAGATAAGAGTTGAAACTAGCGGGAGCATCATGAAGAATATGACTAGCACATTTAATTCTAACCCACTTCCTATGCATAGGGATTTTGTGAGCAAATAACTTATGGGAACAAAAATCAACTAGCATAGGAAGGCAAAACAAGCATAACTTCAAGATTTTAAGCACATAGAGAGGAAACTTGATATTATTGCAATTCTTACAAGCATATATTCCTCCCTCATAATAATTTCAGTAGCATCATGAATGAATTCAACCATATAACCAGCACATAAAGCATTCTTTTCATGATCTACTTGCATAGAAATTTTACTACTCTCCACATAAGCAAAATTCTTCTCATTCGGAATAGTGGGAGTAAACTCAACAAAATAACTATCATGTGAAGCATAATCCAATTGAAAATTAAAATCATGATGACAATTTTCATGGTTATCTTTATTATTTATAGCATACGTGTCATCACAATAATCATCATAAATAGGAGGCATGCTTTCATCATAATAAATTTGCTCATCAAAACTTGGGGGACTAAACATATCATCTTCGTCAAACATAGCATCCCCAAGCTTGTGGCTTTGCATATCATTAGCATCATCGGTATTCAAAGAATTCATACTAACAACATTGCAATCATGCTCATCATTCAAAGATTTAGTGCCAAACATTTTAATGCATTCTTCCTCTAGCAATTGAGCACAATTATCAGAATCCTTATTTTCACGGAAGACATTAAAAAGATGAAGCATATGAGGCACCCTCAATTCTATTTTTTTGTAGTTTTCTTTTATATACTAAACTAGTGATAAAACAAGAAACGAAAAGATTCGATTGCAAGATCTAAAGATATACCTTCAAGCACTAACTTCCCCGGCAACGGCGCCAGAAAAGAGCTTGATGTCTACTACGCAACCTTCTCCGTGTAGACGTTGTTGGGCCTCCAAGTGTAGAGGTTTGTAGGACAGTAGCAAATTTCCCTCAAGTGGATGACCTAAGGTTTATCAATCCATGGGAGGTGTAGGATGAAGATGGTCTCTCTCAAACAACCCTGCAACCAAATAACAAAGAGTCTCTTGTGTCCCCAACACACCCAATACAATGGTAAATTTTATAGGTGCACTAGTTCGGCGAAGAGATGGTGATACACGTGCAATATGGATGGTAGATATAAGTTTTTGTAATCTGAAAATATAAAAATAGCAAGGTAATTAATGATAAAAGTGAGCACAAACGGTATTGCAATGCGTTGAAACAAGACCTAGGGTTCATACTTTCACTAGTGCAAGTTCTCTCAATAATAATAACATAATTGGATCATATAACTATCCCTCAACATGCAACAAAGAGTCACTCCAAAGTCACTAATAGAGGAGAACAAACGAAGAGATTATGGTAGGGTACAAAACCACCTCAAAGTTATTCTTTCTGATCAATCTATTCAAGAGTCCGTAGTAAAATAACACGAATCTATTCTTTCCGTTCGATCTATCCTAGAGTTCGTACTAGAATAACACCTTAAGACACAAATCAACCAAAACCCTAATGTCACCTAGATACTCCAATGTCACCTCAAGTATCCATGGGTATGATTATACGATATGCATCACACAATCTCAGATTCATCTATTCAACCAAGACAAAGAACTTCAAAGAGTGCCCCAAAGTTTCTACCGGAGAGTCAAGACGAAAACGTGTGCCAACCCTATGCATAAGTTCAGGAGGTCACGGAACTCGCAAGTTGGTCACCAAAACATACATCAAGTGGATCACGTGAATATCCCATTGTCACCACAGATAAGCACATGCAAGACATACATCAAGTGTTCTCAAATCCTTAAAGACTCAATCCGATAAGATAAATTCAAAGGGAAAACTCAATCCATTACAAGAGAGTAGAGGGGGAGAAACATCATAAGATCCAACTATAATAGAAAAGCTGGCGATACATCAAGATCGTGCCAAATCAAGAACACGAGATAGAGAGAGATCAAACACATAGCTACTGGTACATACCCTCAGCCCCGAGAGTGAACTACTCCCTCCTCGTCATGGAGATCGCCGGGATGATGAAGATGGCCACCGGTGAGGGATCCCCCCCCCCGGCAGGGTGCCGGAACAGGGTCCCGATTGGTTTTTGGTGGCTACAGAGGCTTGCAGCGGCGGAACTCCCGATCTAGGTTATTTTCTGGAGGTTTCAGTATTTATAGGATTTTTTGGCTTAGGTCTCACGTCAAGGGGGTCTCCGGGTTGTCCACGAGGCAGGGGCGCACGCCCAGGGGGTGGGCGCGCCCCCCACCCTCGTGGGCATCCCGGGACTCTCCTGGCCCAACTCTTTTACTCCGGCGTCTTCTTTTGGTCCATAAAAAATCGTCAAAAATTGGCACGACAATTGGACTCCGTTTGGTATTCCTTTTCTGTAAAACTCAAAAACAAGGAAAAAACAGAAACTGGCACTGGGCTCTAGGTTAATAGGTTAGTCCTAAAAATCATATAAAATAGCATATAAATGCATATAAAACATCCTAGAAGGATAATATAGTAGCATGAATACTTAATAAATTATAGATACGTTGGAGACGTATCAACCCCCCCCCCCTTTTTTGCTATGCATCTCATGGATAGATCATTACGTGTGCGTACAATTTTTTTTTTCCATGGAGCGATTCCCAACACTATCATCACGTGAGATGAGGTAGTCATCAATGGTGAACATCTCTATGTTGACCATATCTACTATATGAATCATGTTCGACCTTTCGGTCTCCAGTGTTCCGAGACCATGTCTGTACATGCTAGGCTCGTCAAGTTTAACCCAAGTATTCTGCATGTGCAAAACTGTCTTACACCCATTGTATGTGAACCTAGAGTCTATCACACCGATCATCACGTGGTGCTTCGAAACGACGAACTTTGGCAACGATGCATACTCGGGGGGAACACTTTTATCTTGAAATTTAGTGAAGGGATCATCTTATAATGCTACCGTCAATCTAAGCAAAATAAGATGCATAAAAGATAAACATCACATGCAATCAAAATATTGTTGGGAATTGTTGTAGAATTTTAAATTTTTCTACGCATCACCAAGAGACATCTATGGAGTTTACTAGCAACGAGAAGGAAGGAGTGCATCTACATACCCTTGTAGATCGCGAGCGGAAGCGTTCAAGTGAACGGGGTTGATGGAGTCGTACTCGTCGTGATCCAAATCACCGATGACCGAGCGCCGAACGGACGGCACCTCCGCGTTCAACACATGTACGGAGCAGCGACGTCTCCTCCTTCTTGATCCAGCAAGGGGGAAGGAGAGGTTGATGGAGATCCAGCAGCACGACGGCGTGGTGGTGGAAGTAGCGGGGATCCCGGCAGGGCTTCGCCAAGCACAAGCGGGAGAGAGAGGTGTCACGGGAGGGAGAGGGAGGCGCCAGGGGCTAGGGTATTGCTGCCCTCCCTCCCCCCCACTATTTATAGGGGCCCTGGGGGCGCCGGCCCCCTGGAGATCCCATCTGAGGGGGGCGGCGGCCAAGGGGGTGGCTTGCCACCCAAGCCAAAGTGGGGCGCCCCCCCACCCCCAGGGTTTCCAACCCTAGGCGCAGGGGAGGCCCATGGGGGGTGCACCAGCCCACCAGTGGCTGGTTCCCCTCCCCACTTCAGCCCATGGGGCCCTCCGGGATAGGTGGCCCCACCCGGTGGACCCCCGGGACCCTTCCGGTGGTCCCGGTACAATACCGATAACCCCCGAAACTTTCCCGGTGGCCGAAACTGGACTTCCTATATATAATTCTTCACCTCCGGACCATTCCGGAACTCCTCGTGACGTCCGGTATCTCATCCGGGACTCCGAACAACTTTCATGTTTCCGCATACTAATATCTCTACAACCCTAGCGTCACTGAACCTTAAGTGTGTAGACCCTACGGGTTCGGGAGACATGCAGACATGACCGAGACGCCTCTCCGGTCAATAACCAACAGCGGGATCTGGATACCCATGTTGGCTCCCACATGTTCCACGATGATCTCATCGGATGAACCATGATGTCGAGGATTCAATCAATCCCGTATACAATTCCCTTTGTCAATCGGTACGTTACTTGCCCGAGATTCGATCGTCGGTATCCCAATACCTTGTTCAATCTCGTTACCGGCAAGTCACTTTACTCGTACCGTAATGCATGATCCCGTGACCAACCACTTGGTCACATTGAGCTCATTATGATGATGCATTACCGAGTGGGCCCAGAGATACCTCTCCGTCAAACGGAGTGACAAATCCCAGTATCGATCCGTGCCAACCCAACAGACACTTTCGGAGATACCCGTAGTGCACCTTTATAGTCACCCAGTTACGTTGTGACGTTTGGCACACCCAAAGCACTCCTACGGTATCCGGGAGTTGCACGATCTCATGGTCTAAGGAAATGATACTTGACATTGGAAAAGCTCTAGCAAACGAACTACACGATCTTTGTGCTATGCTTAGGATTGGGTCTTGTCCATCACATCATTCTCCTAATGATGTGATCCCGTTATCAATGACATCCAATGTCCATAGTCAGGAAACCATGACTATCTGTTGATCAACGAGCTAGTCAACTAGAGGCTCACTAGGGACATGTTGTGGTCTATGTATTCACACATGTATTACGATTTCCGGATAACACAATTATAGCATGAACAATAGACAATTATCATGAACAAGGAAATATAATAATAACCATTTTATTATTGCCTCTAGGGCATATTTCCAACAGTCTCCCACTTGCACTAGAGTCAATAATCTAGTTACATTGTGATGAATCGAACACCCATAGAGTTCTGGTGTTGATCATGTTTTGCTCTAGGGAGAGGTTTAGTCAACGGATCTGCTACATTCAGGTCCGTATGTACTTTACAAATATCTATGTCTCCATTTTGAACACTTTCACGAATGGAGTTGAAGCGACGCTTGATATGCCTGGTCTTCCTGTGAAACCTGGGCTCCTTGGCAAGGGCAATAGCTCCAGTGTTGTCACAGAAGAGAGTCATCGGGCCCGACGCATTGGGAATCACCCCTAGGTCGGTAATGAACTCCTTCATCCAGATTGCTTCTTGCGCTGCCTCTGAGGCCGCCATGTACTCCGCTTCACATGTAGATCCCGCCACGACGCTTTGCTTGCAACTGCACCAGCTTACTGCCCCTCCATTCAAAATATACACGTATCCGGTTTGTGACTTAGAGTCATCCAGATCTGTGTCGAAGCTAGCATCGACGTAACCCTTTACGACGAGCTCTTCGTCACCTCCATAAACGAGAAACATATCCTTAGTCCTCTTCAGGTACTTCAGGATATTCTTGACCGCTGTCCAGTGTTCCATGCCGGGATTACTTTGGTACCTTCCTACCAAACTTACGGCAAGGTTTACATCAGGTCTGGTACACAGCATGGCATACATAATAGACCCTATGGCCGAGGCATAGGGGATGACACTCATCTTTTCTCTATCTTCTGCCGTGGTCGGGCATTGAGCCGTGCTCAATTGCACACCTTGCAATACAGGCAAGAACCCCTTCTTGGACTGATCCATATTGAACTTCTTCAATATCTTGTCAAGGTACGTACTCTGTGAAAGACCAATGAGGCGTCTTGATCTATCTCTATAGATCTTGATGCCTAATATATAAGCAGCTTCTCCAAGGTCCTTCATTGAAAAACACTTATTCAAATAGGCCTTTATACTTTCCAAGAATTCTATATCATTTCCCATCAATAGTATGTCATCCACATATAATATGAGAAATGCTACAGAGCTCCCACTCACTTTCTTGTAAACACAGGCTTCTCCATAAGTCTGTGTAAACCCAAACGCTTTGATCATCTCATCAAATCGAATGTTCCAACTCCGAGATGCTTGCACCAGCCCATAGATGGAGCGCTGGAGCTTGCATACCTTGTTAGCATTCTTAGGATCGACAAAACCTTCCGGCTGCATCATATACAATTCTTCCTTAAGAAAGCCGTTAAGGAATGCCGTTTTGACGTCCATTTGCCATATCTCATAATCATAGAATGCGGCAATTGCTAACATGATTCGGACGGACTTCAGCTTCGCTACGGGTGAGAAAGTCTCATCGTAGTCAACCCCTTGAACTTGTCGATAACCCTTAGCGACAAGTCGAGCCTTATAGATGGTCACATTACCATCCGCGTCTGTCTTCTTCTTAAAGATCCATTTATTTTCTATGGCTCGCCGATCATCGGGCAAGTCAGTCAAAGTCCATACTTCGTTTTCATACATGGATCCTATCTCGGATTGCATGGTTTCAAGCCATTTGTTGGAATCCGGGCCCGCCATCGCTTCTTCATAGTTCGAAGGTTCACCATTGTCCAACAACATGATTTCCAGGACAGGGTTGCTGTACCACTCTGGTGCGGAACGTGTCCTTGTGGACCTACGAAGTTCAGCAGTAACTTGATCCGAAGCTTCATGATCATCATCATTAACTTCCTCCCCAGTCGGTGTAGGCACCACAGGAACATCTTCCCGCGCTGCGCTACTTTCCGGTTCGGAAGGGGTGACTATCACCTCATCAAGTTCCACTTTCCTCCCACTCACTTCTTTCGAGAGAAACTCTTTCTCCAGAAAGGACCCGTTCTTGGCAACAAAGATCTTGCCTTCGGATCTGAGGTAGAAGGTATACCCAATGGTTTCCTTAGGGTATCCTATGAAGACGCATTTTTCCGACTTGGGTTCGAGCTTTTCAGGTTGAAGTTTCTTGACATAAGCATCGCATCCCCAAACTTTTAGAAACGACAGCTTAGGTTTCTTCCCAAACCATAATTCATACGGTGTCGTCTCAACGGATTTCGACGGAGCCCTATTTAAAGTGAATGCGGCAGTCTCTAAAGCATAGCCCCAAAATGAGAGCGGTAGATCGGTAAGAGACATCATAGATCGCACCATATCCAATAGAGTGCGATTACGACGTTCGGACACACCATTTCGCTGAGGTGTTCCAGGCGGCGTGAGTTGTGAAACGATTCCACATTTCCTTAAGTGCGTACCAAATTCGTGACTTAAATATTCTCCCCCACGATCTGATCGTAAGAACTTTATTTCCTGTCACGTTGATTCTCAACCTCACTTTGAAATTCCTTGAACTTTTCAAAGGTTTCAGACTTGTGTTTCATTAGGTAGACATACCCATATCTACTTAAGTCATCAGTGAGAGTGAGAACATAACGATAGCCACCGCGAGCCTCAACACTCATTGGACCGCACACATCAGTATGTATGATTTCCAATAAGTTGGTTGCTCGCTCCATTGTTCCGGAGAACGGAGTCTTGGTCATCTTACCCATGAGGCATGGTTCGCACGTGTCAAATGATTCGTAATCAAGAGACTCCAAAAGTCCATCTGCATGGAGCTTCTTCATGCGTTTGACACCAATGTGACCAAGGCGGCAGTGCCACAAGTATGTGGGACTATCGTTATCAACTTTACATCTTTTGGTATTCACACTATGAATATGTGTAACATCACGTTCGAGATTCATTAAGAATAAACCATTGACCAGCGGGGCATGACCATAAAACATATCTCTCATATAAATAGAACAACCATTATTCTCGGATTTAAATGAGTAGCCATCTCGAATTAAACGAGATCCTGATACAATGTTCATGCTCAAAGCTGGCACTAAATAACAATTATTGAGGTTTAAAACTAATCCCGTAGGTAAATGTAGAGGCAGCGTGCCGACGGCGATCACATCGACCTTGGAACCATTCCCGACGCGCATCGTCACCTCGTCCTTCGCCAGTCTCCGCTTATTCCGCAGCTCCTGTTTTGAGTTACAAATATGAGCAACCGCACCGGTATCAAATACCCAGGAGCTACTACGAGTACTGGTAAGGTACACATCAATTACATGTATATCACATATACCTTTGGTGTTGCCGGCCTTCTTGTCCGCTAAGTATTTGGGGCAGTTCCGCTTCCAGTGACCACTTCCCTTGCAATAAAAGCACTCAGTCTCAGGCTTGGGTCCATTCTTTGACTTCTTCCCGGCAACTGGCTTACCGGGCGCGGCAACTCCCTTGCCGTCCTTCTTGAAGTTCTTCTTACCCTTGCCTTTCTTGAACTTAGTGGTTTTATTCACCATCAACACTTGATGTTCCTTTTTGATCTCCACCTCCGCTGATTTCAGCATTGAATATACCTCAGGAATGGTCTTTTCCATCCCCTGCATATTGAAGTTCATCACAAAGCTCTTGTAGCTTGGTGGAAGCGACTGAAGGATTCTGTCAATGACCGCGTCATCCGGGAGATTAACTCCCAGCTGAGACAAGCGATTGTGTAACCCAGACATTTTGAGTATGTGTTCATTGACAGAACTATTTTCCTCCATTTTACAACTGAAGAACCTGTCGGAGACTTCATATCTCTCGACCCGGGCATGAGCTTGGAAAACCATTTTCAGCTCTTCGAACATCTCATATGCTCCGTGTTTCTCAAAACGCTTTTGGAGCCCCGGTTCTAAGCTGTAAAGCATGCCGCACTGAACGAGGGAGTAATCATCAGCACGTGATTGCCAAGCGTTCATAACGTCTTGGTTCTCTGGGATGGGTGCTTCACCTAGCGGTGCTTCTAGGACATAATCTTTCTTGGCAGCTATGAGGATGATCCTCAGGTTCTGGACCCAGTCCGTATAGTTGCTGCCATCATCTTTCAGCTTGGTTTTCTCTAGGAACGCGTTGAAATTGAGGGCAACATGGGCCATTTGATCTACAAGACATATTGTAAAGATTTTAGACTAAGTTCATGATAATTAAGTTCATCTAATCAAATTATTCAATGAACTCCCACTCAGATAGACATCCCTCTAGTCATCTAAGTGAAACATGATCCGAGTTAACTAGGCCGTGTCCGATCATCACGTGAGACGGACTAGTCAAGATCGGTGAACATCTCCATGTTGATCGTATCTTCTATACGACTCATGCTCGACCTTTCGGTCTTCCGTGTTCCGAGGCCATGTCTGTACATGCTAGGCTCGTCAAGTCAACCTAAGTGTATTGCGTGTGTTCCGAGGCCATGTCTGTACATGCTAGGCTCATCAACACCCGTTGTATGCGAACGTTAGAATCTATCACACCCGATCATCACGTGGTGCTTCGAAACAACGAACCTTCACAACGGTGCACAGTTAGGGGGAACACTTTCTTGAAATTATTATAAGGGATCATCTTACTTACTACCGTCGTTCTAAGCAAATAAGATGTAAAACATGATAAACATCACATGCAATCAAATAGTGACATGATATGGCCAATATCATTTTGCTCCTTTGATCTCCATCTTCGGGGCGCCATGATCATCTTCGTCACCGGCATGACACCATGATCTCTATCATCATGATCTCCATCATCGTGTCTTCATGAAGTTGTCACGCCAACGATTACTTCTACTTCTATGGCTAACGCGTTTAGCAATAAAGTAAAGTAATTTACATGGCGTTATTCAATGACACGCAGGTCATACAAAAAATAAAGACAACTCCTATGGCTCCTGCCGGTTGTCATACTCATCGACATGCAAGTCGTGATTCCTATTACAAGAACATGATCAATCTCATACATCACATATATCTCATTCATCACATCCTTTTTGGCCATATCACATCACAAGGCATATGCTGCAAAAACAAGTTAGACGTCCTCTAATTGTTGTTGCAAGTTTTTACGTGGCTTCTATAGGTTTCTAGCAAGAACGTTTCTTACCTACGTAAAACCACAACGTGATATGCCAATTTCTATTTACCCTTCATAAGGCCCTTTTCATCGAATCCGTTCCGACTAAAGTGGGAGAGACAGACACCCGCTAGCCACCTTATGCAACTAGTGCATGTCAGTCGGTGGAACCTATCTCACATATGCGTACGTGTAAGGTCGGTCCGGGCCGCTTCATCCCACAATACCGCCGAAACAAGATAAGACTAGTAGTGGCAAGAAAAATTGACAACATCTACGCCCACAACTGCTTTGTGTTCTACTCGTGCATAGTAACTACGCATAGGCCCGGCTCATGATGCCACTGTTGGGAATCGTTGCAGAATTTTAAAATTTTCTACGCATCACCAAGAGACATCTATGGAGTTTACTAGCAACGAGAAGGAAGGAGTGCAACTACATACCCTTGTAGATCGCGAGCGGAAGCGTTCAAGTGAACGGGGTTGATGGAGTCGTACTCGTCGTGATCCAAATCACCGATGACCGAGCGCCGAACGGACGGCACCTCCGCGTTCAACACACGTACGGAGCAGCAACGTCTCCTCCTTCTTGATCCAGCAAGGGGGAAGAGAGGGTTGATGGAGATCCAGCAGCACGACGGCGTGGTGGTGGAAGTAGCGGGGATCCCGGCAGGGCTTCGCCAAGCACAAGCGGGAGAGAGAGGTGTCACGGGAGGGAGAGGGAGGTGTTGGGGAACGTAGCAGAAATCTACATACCCTTGTAGATCCAAATCACCGATGATCCTAGCGCCGAACGGACGGCACCTCCGCGTTCCACACACGTACGGAGCAGCGACGTCTCCTCCTTCTTGATCCACCAAGGGGGAGGAGAGGTTGATGGAGATCCAGCAGCACGACGGCGTGGTGGTGGAAGTCGCGGGATTCCAACAGGGCTTCGCCAAGCGCTGCGGGAGGAGGGAGGTGTGTCACGGGAGGGAGAGGGAGGCGCCAGGGCTTAGGTATTGCTGCCCTCCCTTCCCCCCACTATATATAGGGCCAAGGGAGAGGGGGCGCAGCCTTGGCCCTTCCTCCAAGGAAGGGTGCGGCCAGGGAGGAGTCCTTCCCCCCCAGGCACCTCGGAGGTGCCTTCCCCCTTTAGGACTCTCCCTTTTCCTTATCTCTTGGCGCATGGGCCTCTTGGGGCTGGTGCCCTTGGCCCATATAGGCCAAGGCACACCCCCTACAGCCCATGTGGCCCCCCGGGGCTGGTGGACCCCCTTGGTGGACCCCCGGACCCCTTTCGGCACTCCCGGTACAATACCGATAAAGTGCGAAACTTTTCCGGCGACCAAAATAAGACTTCCCATATATAAATCTTTACCTCCGGACCATTCCGGAACTCCTCGTGACGTCCGGGATCTCATCCGGGACTCCGAACAACTTTCGGGTTACCGCATACTAATATCTCTATAACCCTAGCGTCACCGAACCTTAAGTGTGTAGACCCTACGGGTTCGGGAGACATGCAGACATGACCGAGACGACTCTCCGGTCAATAACCAACAACGGGATCTGGATACCCATGTGTGCTCCCACATGTTCCACGATGTTCACATCGGATGAACCATGATGTCGAGGATTCAATCAATCCCGTATACAATTCCCTTTGTCTACCGGTATAGTACTTGCCCGAGATTCGATCGTCGGTATCCCGATACCTTGTTCAATCTCGTTACCGGCAAGTCTCTTTACTCGTTCCGTAACACATCATCCCGTGATCAACTCCTTGGTCACATTGTGCACATTATGATGATGTCCTACCGAGTGGGCCCAGAGATACCTCTCCGTTTACACGGAGTGACAAATCCCAGTCTCGATTCGTGCCAACCCAACAGACACTTTCGGAGATACCTGTAGTGCACCTTTATAGCCACCCAGTTACGTTGTGACGTTTGGTACACCCAAAGCATTCCTACGGTATCCGGGAGTTGCACAATCTCATGGTCTAAGGAAATGATACTTGACATTAGAAAAGCTCTGAGCAAACGAACTACACGATCTTGTGCTAGGCTTAGGATTGGGTCTTGTCCATCACATCATTCTCCTAATGATGTGATCCCGTTATCAACGACATCCAATGTCCATGGTCAGGAAACCGTAACCATCTATTGATCAACGAGCTAGTCAACTAGAGGCTTACTAGGGACATGGTGTTGTCTATGTATCCACACATGTATCTGAGTTTCCTATCAATACAATTCTAGCATGGATAATAAACGATTATCATGAACAAGGAAATATAATAATAACCTATTTATTATTGCCTCTAGGGCATATTTCCAACAGTCTCCCACTTGCACTAGAGTCAATAATCTAGTCCACATCACCATGTGATTAACACTCATAGGTCACATCACCATGTGACCAACATCCAAAGAGTTTACTAGAGTCAACAATCTAGTTCACATCTCTATGTGATTAACACTCAATGAGTTCTGGTTTGATCATGTTATGCTTGTGAGAGAGGTTATTAGTCAACGGGTCTGAACCTTTCAGATCCGTGTGTGCTTTACGAATATCTATGTCATCTTGTGGATGCTACCACGCGCTACTTGGAGCCATTTCAAATAATTGCTCTACTATACGAATCCGGTTTACTACTCAGAGTCATCCGGATTAGTGTCAAAGTTCGCATCGACGTAACCCTTTACGACGAACTCCTTTTCACCTCCATAATCGAGAAAATTCCTTAGTCCACTAGATACTAAGGATAAGTTCGACCGCTGTCATGTGATCCATTCCCGGATCACTATTGTACCCCTTGACCAACTCATGGCAAGGCACACTTCATGTGCGGTACACAGCATAGCATACTGTAGAGCCTACGTCTAAAGCATAGGGGACGACCTTCGTCCTTTCTCTCTCTTCTGCTGTGGTCAGGTCTTGAGTCTTACTCAATACTCACACCTTGTAACACAGCCAAGAACTCCTTCTTTGCTGATCTATTTTGAACTCTTTCAAAATCATGTCAAGGTGTGCGTTCTTTGAAAGTATCATCAGGCGTCTTGATCTATCTCTATAGATCTTGATGCCCAATATGTAAGCAGCTTTATCCAGGTCTTCCTTTGAAAAACTCCTTTCAAACAACCCTTTATGCTTTCCAGAAATTTTACATCATTTCGGATCAACAATATGTCATTCACATATACTTATCAGAAATGTTGTAGCGCTCCCACTCACTTTATTGGAAATACAAGTTTCTCATAAACTTTGTATAAACCCAAAATCTTTGATCATCTCATCAAAGCGTACATTCCAACTCCGAGATGCTTACTCCAGTCCTTAGAAGGATCGCTGGAGCTAGCATACCTTTTAGCATCCTTAGGATGGACAAAACCTTTCTGATTGTATCACATACAACCTTTCCTTACGAAAACTGGTAAGGAAACTTGTTTTGACATCCATCTGCCAGATTTCATAAATGCAGCTAATGCTAACATGATTCCGACGGACTTAAGCATCGCTACGGATGGGAAAATCTCATCGTAGTCAACTCCTTGAACTTGTGGAAATACTCTTTGCCACAAGTCGAGCTTCATAGACGGTAACATTACCGTCCATGTCCGTCTTCTTCTCAAAGATCCATTTATCTCGGATTTCATGGCTTCTAACCATTTGTCGGAATATGGGCCCACCATCGCTTCTCCATAGCTCGTAGGTTCATTGTTGTCTAACAACATGACTTTCAAGACAGGATCACGTACCACTCTGAAGTAGCACGCATCCTCGTCGTCCTACGAGGTTTGGTAGTGACTTGATCCGAAGTTTCATGATCACTATCATAAGCTTCCACTTCAATTGGTGTAGGTGCCACAGGAACAACTTCCTGTGCCCTGCTACACACTAGTTGAAGTGACGGTTCAATAACCTTATCAAGTCTCCACCATCCTCCCACTCAATTCTTTCGAGAGAAACTTTTCCTCGAGAAAGGACCTGTTTCTAGAAGCAATTACTTTGCTTCCAGATCTGAAATAGGAGGTATACCCAACTGTTTTGGGTATTCTATGAAGACGCATTTATCCGCTTTGGGTTCGAGCTTATCAGCCTGAAATTTTTTCACATAAGCTTCGCAGCCCCAAACTTTTAAGAAACGACAACTTAGGTTTCTCTAAACGGTGTCGTCTCAACGGAATTGCGTGGTGCCCCTTTTAAAGTGAATGCGGTTGTCTCTAATGCCTAACCCATAAACGATAGTGGTAATTTGATAAGAAACATCATGGTATGCACCATATCCAATAGGGTGCAGTTATGATGTTCGGACACACCATCACACTATGGTGTTCCAGGCGGTATTAATTGTGAAACACTTTCCACAGTGTCTTAATTGTGTGCCAAACTCGTAACTCAGATACTCATCTCTATGATCATATCACAGACATTTTATCCTCTTGTCACGACGATCTTCAACTTCACTCTGAAATTACTTGAACCTTTCAATAATTCAGACTTGTGTTTCATCAAGTAAATATTCTCAGCATCTACTCAAATCATCTGTGAAGTAAGAACATAACGATATCCACTGCATGCCTCAGCACTCATTGGACTGCATACATCAAAATGTATTACTTCCAATAAGTTGCTCTCTTGTTCCATCTTACTGAAAACGAGGCTTTCAGTCATCTTGCCCATGTGGTATGATTTGCATGTCTCAAGTGATTCAAAATCAAGTGAGTCCAAACGATCCATCTGCATGGAGTTTCTTCATGCATATATACCAATAGACATGGTTCGCATGTCTCAATCTTTTCAAAAACGAGTGAGTCCAAAGATCCATCTACATGGAGCTTCTTCATGCGTTCTATACCAATATGACTCAAATTGCAGTGCCACAATTATGTGGTACTATCATTACTATTTTATATCTTTTGGCACGAACATGTGTATCACTACGATCGAGATTCATTTTAGGTGCAAGACCATTGAAGGTATTATTCAAATAAACAGAGTAACCATTATTCTCCTTAAATGAATAACCGTATTGCGATAAACATAATCCAATCATGCTCAACGCAAACACCAAATCTCGATGGTAGAGGGAGCATGCGATGCTTGATCACATCAACCTTGGAAACACTTCCAACACACATCGTCATCTCACCTTTATCCAGTCTCCATTTATTCCGCAGCTTTTATTTCGAGTTACTAACACTTAGCAACCGAACCGGTATCTAATACCCTGGTGCTGCTAGGAGTACTAGTAAAGTACACATTCATATAATGTATATCCAATATACTTGTGTCGACCTTGCCTGCCTTCTCATCTACCAAGTACTAGGGTAGTCCTGCTTCAGTGACCGTTCCCCTCATTACAGAAGCACTTAGTCTCGGGTTTGGGTTCAACCTTGGGATTCTTCACTAGAGCAGCAAATGATTTGTTGTTTCATGAAGTATCTCTTTTGCCCTTGCCCTTCTAGAAACTAGTGGTTTTACTAACCATCAACAATTGATGCTCCTTCCTGATTTCTACTTTCGCGGTGTCAAACATCGCGAGTTGCTCAAGGATCATCATCTATCCTTGATATTTATAGTTCATCACGAAGCTCTACTAGCTTGGTGGCAGTGACTATGGAGAACCATCACTATCTCATCTGGGAGATTAACTCCCACTCGATTCAAGCGATTGTGGTACTCAGACAATCTGAGCACATGCTCAACGATTGAGCTTTTCTCCCTTAGTTTGCAGGCTTAAGAAACTTGTCAGAGGTCTCATACCTCTTGACGTGGGCACTAGTCTGAAATCCCAATTTCAGTCTTCGGAACATCTCATATGTTCTGCGACGTTTCAAAACGTCTTTGGTGCCACAATTCTAAACCGTTAGCATTACGCACTGAACTATCACGTAGTTATCAAAACGTGTATGTCAGATGTTCCGCAACATCTACAGACGACGCTGAGGTTCAGCACACCGAGCGGTGCATTAAGGACATAAGCCTTCTGTGCAGCAATGAGGACAATCCTCAGTTTACGGACCCAGTCCGCATAATTGCTACTACCAACTTTCAACTAAATTTTCTCTAGGAACATATCTTAAACAGTAGAACTAAAGCGTATGACATAATTTGCAAAGACCTTTTGACTATGTTCATGATAATGAAGTTCATCTGATTATTAATGAACTCCCACTCAGATAGACATCCCTCTAGTCATCTAAGTGATACATGATCCGAGTCAAACTAGGCCGTGTCCGATCATCACGTGAGACGGACTAGTCATCATCGGTGAACATCTCCATGTTGATCGTATCTACTATACGACTCATGTTCGACCTTTCGGTCTCTTGTGTTCCGAGGCCATGTCTGTACATGCTAGGCTCGTCAAGTCAACCTAAGTGTTTTGCATGTGTTCCGAGGCCATGTCTGTACATGCTAGGCTCGTCAACACCCGTTGTATTCGAACGTTAGAATCTATCACACCCGATCATCACGTGGTGCTTCGAAACAACGAACCTTCGCAACGGTGCACAGTTAGGGGGAACACGTCTCTTGAAATTTTAGTGAGGGATCATCTTACTTACTACCGTCGTTCTAAGCAAATAAGATGCAAACATGATAAACATCACATGCAATCAAATAGTGACATGATATGGCCAATATCATTTTGCTCCTTTGATCTCCATCTTCGGGGCACCATGATCATCTTTGTCACCGGCATGACACCATGATCTCCATCATCATGATCTCCATCATTGTGTCTTCATGAAGTTGTCACGCCAACGATTACTTCTACTTCTATGGCTAACGCGCTTAGCAATAAAGTAAAGTAATTTACATGGCGTTATTCAATGACACGCAGGTCATACAAAAATAAAGACAACTCCTATGGCTCCTGCCGG